>NC_069501.1:1117905221-1118025221 GCF_027579735.1 Bombina bombina | reverse complement strand
ATCTAGGGCACCCATAGCGTTTACTTTACAAGACATGGCGGCAGTCATGGATAATACACTGTCAGCGGTATTAGCCAGACTACCTGAACTTAGAAGTAAGCGAGATAGCTCTGGGGTGAGACAAAATGCAGAGCATACTGACGCTTCAAGAACCATGTCTGATACTGCCTCACAATATGCAGAAGCTGAGGAAAGAGAGCTTCAGTCAGTGGGTGATGTTAATGACTCAGGAAAGATACCTGATTCTAATATTTCTACATTTAAATTTAAGCTTGAACACCTCCGCGTGTTGCTTAGGGAGGTTTTAGCTGCTCTGAATGACTGTGATACCATTGCAGTGCCAGAGAAATTGTGTAGACTGGATAAATACTTTGCAGTGCCGGTGTGTACTGATGTTTTTCCAAATACCTAAAAGGTTTACAGAAATTATTAATAAGGAATGGGATAGACCAGGTGTGCCGTTCTCTTCCCCTCCTATTTTTAGAAAAATGTTTCCAATAGACGCCACCACATGGGACTTATGGTAGACAGTCCCTAAGGTGGAGGGAGCAGTTTCTACTCTAGTAAAGCGTACTACTATCACTGTCGAGGACAGTTGTGCTTTTTTTTTTTTAGATCCAATGGATAAAAAATTAGAGGTTACCTTAAGAAAATATTTATTCAACAAGGTTTTATCCTACAGCCCCTTGCATGCATTGCCCCTGTCACTGCTGCTGTGGCGTACTGGTTTGAGTCTCTGGAAGAGGCTTTACAGGTAGCGACTCCATTGGATGACATACTTGGCAAACTTAGAGCACTTAAGCTAGCCAATTCTTTTATTCTGATGCCATTGTTCATTTGACTAAACTAACGGCTAAGAATTCTGGTTTTGCTATACAGGCGCGCAGAGCGCTATGGCTTAGATCATGGTCAGCTGACGTGACTTCAAAATCTAAGCTACTTAACATTCCCTTCAAGGGGCAGACCCTATTCGGGCCTGGTTGAAGGAGATTATTGCTGATATCACTGGAGGAAAAGGTCATGCCCTTCCTCAGGACAGGTCCAAATCTAGGGCCAAACAGTCTAATTTTCGTGCCTTTCAAAACTTCAAGGCAGGTGCGGCATCAACTTCCTCTAATAATAAACAAGAGGGAACTTTTGCTCAATCCAAGACGGTCTGGAGACCAAACCTGACATGGAAAAAAGGTAAGCAGGTAAAAAAGCCTGCTGCTGCCTCTAAGACAGCATGAAGGAACGGCCCCCTATCCGGGAACGGATCTAGTAGGGGGCAGACTTTCACTCTTTGCCCAGGCGTGGGCAAGAGATGTTCAGGATCCCTGGGCGTTGGAAATTATATACCAGGGATATCTTCTGGACTTCAAAGCTTCCCCCCCAAAAGGGAGTTTTCACCTTAAACAATTATCTGCACACCAGATAAAGAGAGAGGCATTCTTCCACTGTGTACGAGTCCTCCTAGTTATGGGAGTGATCCATCCAGTTCCAAAGGAGGAACAGGGACAGGGTTTTTACTCAAATCTGTTTGTGGTTCCCAAAAAAGAGGGAACCTTCAGACCAATTTTGGATCTAAAGATCTTAAACAAATTCCTCAAAGTTCCATCGTTCAAGATGGAAACTATTCGTACCATAGGAGGGTCAATATATGACTACAGTGGATCTAAAGGATGCTTATCTTCACATTCCGATACACAAAGATCATCATCGGTTTCTCAGGTTTGCCTTTTAAGACAGGCATTACCAGTTGTAGCTCTTCCCTTGGGATTAGCCCCAAGAATCTTTACAAAGGTTCTAGGGTCACTTATGGCGGTCCTAAGGCTGCGGGGCATAGCAGTAGCCCCTTATTTAGACGACATCCTAATACAGGCGTCAAACTTCCAAATTGCCAAGTCTCATACGGACGTAGTACTGGCATTTCTGTGGTCACATGGGTGGAAAGTGAACGAGGAAAAGAGTTCTCAATCCCCACTCACAAGAGTTTCCTTTCTAGGGACTCTGATAGATTCTGTAGAAATGAAAATTCACCTGACGGAGTCCAGGTTATCAAAGCTTCTAAATTCCTGCCGGGTTCTTCATTCCATTCCGCGCCCTTCAGTGGTTCAGTGTATGGAAGTAATCGGCTTAATGGTAGCGGCAATGGACATAGTGCCGTTTGCACGCTTACATCTCAGACCGCTGCAACTATGCATGCTCAGTCAGTGGAGCGGGGATTACACAGATTTGTCCCCTCAACTGAATCTGGAACAAGAGACCAGGGATTCTCTTCTCTGGTGGCTATCTCGGGTCCATCTGTCCAAAGGTATGACCTTTCGCAGGCCAGATTGGACAATTGTTACGACATATGCCAGCCTTCTAGGTTGGGGTGCAGTCTGGAACTCCCTGAAGGCTCAGGGATCGTGGACTCAGGAGGAGTCTCTCCTTCCATTAAATATTCTGGAACTTAGAACGATATTCAAGGCTCTTCAGGTTTGGCCTCAGTTAGCAACTCTGAGGTACATCAGATTTCAGTCGGACAACATCACGACTGTAGCTTACATCAACCATCAAGGGGGAATGAGAAGTTCCCTAGAGATGTTAGAAGTTTCAAAAATAATTCGCTGGGCAGAGATTCACTCTTGCCACCTATCAGCTATCCATATCCCAGGTGTAGAGACGGATTTTCTAAGTCGTCAGACTTTTCATCCGGGAGAGTGGGAACTCCATCCGGAGGCATTTGCACAACTGATTCATCGTTGGGGCAAACCAGAACTGGATCTCATGGCGTCTCGCCAGAACACCAAGCTTCCGTGTTACGGATCCAGGTCCAGGGATCCCAAGGCGACACTGATAGATGCTCTAGCATCGCCCTGGTCTTTCAACCTAGCTTATGTGTTTCCACCGTTTCCTCTGCTCCCTCAACTGATTGCCAAGATCAAGCAGGAGAGAGCATCGGTGATTCTGATAGCACCTGCGTGGCCACGCAGGACTTGGTATGCAGATCTAGTGGACATGTCATCCTTTCCACCATGGTCTCTGCCTCTGAAACAGGACCTTCTACTTCAGGGTCCTTTCAACCATCCAAATCTAATTTCTCTGAGGCTGACTGCCTGGAGATTGAACGCTTGATTTTATCAAAGCGTGGCTTCTCCGAGTCAGTTATTGATACCTTAAGACAGGCACGAAAGCCTGTCACCCGGAAAATTTACCATAAGGTATGGCGTAGATATCTTTATTGGTGTGAATCCAAGGGTTACTCATGGAGTAAGGTCAGGATTGCTAGGATATTATCTTTTCTCCAAGAAGGTTTGGAAAAAGGATTGTCAGCTAGTTAAGCGTCTGGCAGATGTTCCAGACGTACAGGCATTTTATCAGGCTTTAGTTAGAATCAAGCCTGTGTTTAAACCTGTTGCTCCACCATGGAGCTTAAACTTGGTTCTTAAGGTTCTTCAAGGAGTTCCGTTTGAACCTCTTCATTCCATAGATATCAAGCTTTTATCTTGGAAAGTTCTTTTTTTGGTAGCTATTTCCTCGGCTCGTAGAGTCTCTGAGCTATCTGCCTTACAATGTGATTCTCCTTATCTGATTTTTCATACGGATAAGGTAGTCCTGCGTACCAAACCTGGGTTCTTACCTAAGGTGGTATCTAACAAGAATATCAATCAAGAGATTGTTGTTCCATCCTTGTGTTACACAATTTGGACGAGGTCCGTGCTTTAAAGTTTTACTTACAAGCTACTAATGATTTTCGTCAAACATCTGTTTTGTTTGTTGTCTACTCTGGACAGAGGAGAGGTCAAAAGGCTTCGGCAACCTCTTTTTCTTTTTGACTAAGAAGCTTAATCCGCTTAGCCTATGAGACTGATGGACAGCAGCCTCCTGAAAGGATTACAGCTCATTCCACTAGAGCTGTGGCTTCCACTTGGGCCTTTAAAAATGAGGCTTCTTTTGATCAGATTTGCAAGGCGACGACTTTGTCTTCGCTTCATGTTTTTTCAAAATTTTACAAATTTGATACTTTTGCTTCTTCGGAGGCTATATTTGGGAGAAAGGTTTTACGGGCAGTGGTTCCTTCCATTTAAGTTCCTGCCTTGTCCCTCCCTTCATCCATGTACTTTAGCTTTGGTATTGGTATCTCACAAGTAATGCTTACCTGATAAATTTATTTCTCTTGTGGTGTATCCAGTCCATGGCCCGCCCTGTCATTTTAAGGCAGGTAATTTTTAAATTTAAACTACAGTAATCACTGCACCCTATGGTTCCTCCTTTTCTCGGCTTGTTTTCGGTTGAATGACTGGCTATGACAGTTAGGGGAGGAGCTATATTACAGCTCTGCTGTGGGTGTCCTCTTGCAACTTCCTGTTGGGAATGAGAATATCCCACGAGTAATGGATGATCCGTGGACTGGATACACCACAAGAGAAATAAATTTATCAGGTAAGCATAAATTGTCTTTTTTCTCAAAGGAGATTACTGAGATACTCCTTCCCACAATATGTTTTTAAGAATTAAAATATATTGGTTTGTATTAAATAAAAGTGCCAGATTGTTGTTCTATAGGCACCCTACAACCCATTTGCATCTATTAATCACCCCTTTAAATTGCAGGTTTGCAGCCCCAGCTGCTGCAGCCCACCGGGAAATCTCCTGGTATCCTGGTAGGCCAATCTGGCCTTGATAACCACCGTGACTACAGGGCCCTCAAACCTTTAAATCCTGAAGCAAAATCTGAAGCACTCCCTTGTATTGAGGAAAATACCAATCCTAAATACACTGTTGTATGTAAAATAAAAAAGAAAGTGCAAAATGTAAATATAATAAACCTTAATCAGAAGTGTAAAGTAATATAAAATACAAAGCACAAAGTGCAATTGTAGCAGAATTATCATGTCATGCAGTGCTATATTGCACTGTGTTTGTCTCTCCTTCACATAAAGAAATGTAGGGAACACCCCTTGGAGAAGTAAAGCAAAATCTGCCTTTTAAGAATTTCACTAGGGATCTTGCGGTGTTGGAGGCTCATTTTATATCATCTCACTTGAGTGGAGAGTTTTACACCATCAGGCCCTAAAAAAGAGGTAAAGTGTTTTTTATTTGAAGACTAGTGCACCAAAAGGTCTCATTGTAGAAAGTGATGTAAACCTGTTCATAAAATAAGGATAAAGATAACAAATAAAGTATGAAGTTAAATTTGTAAATGTGAAAAAATATCCTGTTTGATAGTTCCTTAATGTTCCAGCCGATAACAAAAACTTTATTTAGGATATGGGTCACCTAAGGTCTGTATAAAAATAGTGATTTGCTTATAGAATAAGGTTAAAAATAAAGTTATATTGATAGATGTGAATACATATAACTTTTCTCTTGTAAGGTGTATCCAGTCCACGGATCATCCATTACTTGTGGGATATTCTCCTTCCCAACAGGAAGTTGCAAGAGGATCACCCACAGCAGAGCTGCTATATAGCTCCTCCCCTAACTGCCATATCCAGTCATTCTCTTGCAACTCTCAACAAGCATGGAGGTGGTAAGAGGAAAGTGGTGAAATGTAGCTGTTATCTTGCTTCAATCAAAAGTTTGTTATTTTTAAATGGTACCGGAGTTGTACTATTTTGTCCCAGGCAGAAAAATAGAAGAATCTGCCTTTGATTTCTATGATCTTAGCAGGTTGTAACTAAGATCCATTGCTGTTCTCACACATGACTGAAGAGAGAGGTAACTTCAGCGGGGGAATGGCGTGCAGGTTATCCTGCTATGAGGTATGTGCAGTTAAGATTTTTTCTAGAAGATGTGAATGCTAGAAAATGCTGCTGATACCAAATTTGTGTAAGGTAAGCCTGAATACAGTGATTTAATAGCGACTGGTATCATGCTTACTTTCTGAGGTAATACTCTTTTATATTTACAATATAAAACGTTTGCTGGCATGTTTAAACGTTTTTATATATACTTTGGTGATAAAACTTTATTGGGGCCTAGTTTTTTCCACATGGCTGGCTTAAATTTGCCTAGAAACAGTTTCCTGAGGCTTTCCACTGTGTTACTAGGAGTGGGAGGGGCCTAATTTAGCGCTTTTTTGCGCAGTAACTTTTACAGACTGAGACATCCAGCTTCCTCCAGGAGTCCCCTAAATGCTATAGGACATCTCTAAAGGGCTCTTAGGCTTTCCAAAATCGTTTGTTTTGCAAGGCTGTGGCAGTTGGTGTGACTGTTAAAAAACGTTTATATCGTTTTTTTGATCAGTTTTTTTAACTAAGGGGTTAATCATCGATTTGCAAGTGGGTGCAATGCTCTGTTAGCTTATTATACACACTGTAAAAATTTTGTTTGATTTACTGCCTTTTTTCACTGTTTTTCATACTCTCCCCACGTGTCAGATCCTTTGACTCCCGCTCAAGGGACTCACGCTCAAATGGCGCCAAGTACATCTAGGGCGCCCATAGCGTTTACTTTACAAGACATGGCGGCAGTCATGGAAGCAGTATTAGCCAGACTACCTGAATTTAGAGGAAAGCGAGATAGCTATGGAGTTAGACGAAATACAGAGCATCCTGATGCTTTAAGAGCTATGTCTGATACTGCCTCACAATATGCAGAAGCTGAGGAAGGAGAGCTTCTTTCTGTGGGTGATGTTTCTGACTCAGGGAAGATGATGCAACCTGATTCTGATATTTCTACATTTAAATTTAAGCTTGAACACCTCCGCGTGTTACTCAGGGAGGTTTTAGCTGCTCTGAATGACTGTGATACAATTGCAGTGCCAGAGAAATTGTGTAGACTGGATAAATACTATGCAGTGCCGGTGTGCACTGATGTTTTTCCAATACCTAAAAGGTTTACAGAAATTATTACTAAGGAATGGGATAGACCAGGTGTGCCGTTTTCTCCCCCTCCTATTTTTAGAAAAACGTTTCCAATAGACGCCACCACACGGGACTTATGGCAGACAGTTCCTAAGGTGGAGGGAGCAGTTTCTACTCTAGCAAAGCGTACTACTATCCCTGTCAAGGACAGTTGTGCTTTCTTAGATCCAATGGATAAAAAGTTAGAGGGTTACCTTAAGAAAATGTTTATTCAACAAGATTTTATCCTACAGCCCCTTTCATGCATTGCTCCTGTCACTGCTGCTGCGGCGTTCTGGTTTGAGTCTCTGGAAGAGGCTTTACAGGTAGTGACTCCATTGGATGACATACTTGACAAGCTTAGAGCACTTAAGCTAGCCAATTCTTTTGTTTCTGATGCCATTGTTCATTTGACTAAACTAACGGCTAAGAATTCTGGTTTTGCTATCCAGGCGCGCAGAGCGCTATGGCTTAAATCATGGTCAGCTGACGTTACTTCAAAGTCTAAGCTATTCGGGCCTGGTTTGAATGAGATTATTGCTGATATCACTGGAGGAAAAGGTCATGCCCTTCCTCAGGATAGGTCCAAATCAAGGGCCAAACAGTCTAATTTTCGTGCCTTTCGAAACTTCAAGGCAAGTGCGGCATCAACTTCCTCTAATGCAAAACAAGAGGGAACTTTTGCTCAGTCCAAGACGGTCTGGAGACCTAACCAGGCCTGGAACAAAGGTAAGCAGGCCAAAAAGCCTGCTGCTGCCTCTAAGACAGCATGAAGGAACGGCCCCCTATCCGGTAACGGATCTAGTAGGGGGCAGACGTTCGCTCTTCGCCCAGGCATGGGCAAGAGATGTCCAGGATCCCTGGGCGTTGGAAATTATATCCCAGGGATATCTTCTGGACTTCAAGGCTTCCCCCTCAAAAGGGAGATTTCACCTTTCACAATTATCTGCAAACCAGATAAAGAGAGAGGCATTCTTACACTTTGTACAAGACCTCCTAGTTATGGGAGTGATCCATCCAGTCCCAAAGGAGGAACAGGGACAGGGATTTTACTCAAACCTGTTTGTGGTTCCCAAAAAAGAGGGAACCTTCAGACCAATTTTGGATCTAAAGATCTTAAACAAATTCCTCAGAGTTCCATCATTCAAGATGGAGACTATTCGTACCATCCTACCTATGATCCAGGAGGGTCAATACATGACTACAGTGGATTTATAGGATGCTTATCTTCACATTCCGATACACAAAGATCATCATCGGTTTCTCAGGTTTGCCTTCCTAGACAGGCATTACCAGTTTGTAGCTCTTCCCTTTGGGTTAGCTACAGCCCCAAGAATTTTTACGAAGGTTCTGGGGTCGCTTCTGGTGGTCCTAAGGCTGCGGGGCATAGCAGTGGCCCCTTATTTAGATGACATCCTGATTCAGGCGTCAAACTTCCAAATTGCCAAGTCTCATACGGACATAGTGTTGGCATTTCTGAGGTTGCATGGGTGGAAGGTGAACGAGGAAAAGAGTTCTCTATCCCCCCTCACAAGAGTTTCCTTCCTAGGGACTCTGATAGATTCTGTAGAAATGAAAATTTACCTGATGGAGTCCAGGTTATCAAAACTTCTAAATTCCTGCCGTGTTCTTTATTCCATTCCTCGCCCTTCGGGGGCTCAGTGCATGGAAGTAATCGGCTTAATGGTAGCGGCAATGGACATAGTGCCGTTTGCACGTCTACATCTCAGACCACTGCAACTCTGCATGCTCAGTCAGTGGAATGGGGATTACACAGATTTGTCCCCTCTACTAAATCTGGATCAAGAGACCAGGGATTCTCTTCTCTGGTGGCTATCTCGGGTCCATCTGTCCAAAGGTATGACCTTTCGCAGGCCAGATTGGACAATTGTAACAACAGATGCCAGCCTTCTAGGTTGGGGTGCAGTCTGGAACTCCCTGAAGGCTCAGGGATCGTGGATTCAGGAGGAGTCACTCCTTCCAATAAACATTCTGGAACTAAGAGCGATATTCAATGCACTTCAGGCTTGGCCTCAGCTAGTGACAATGAGGTTCATCAGATTTCAGTCGGACAACATCACGACTGTGGCTTACATCAACCATCAAGGGGGAACAAGGAGTTCCCTAGCGATGTTAGAAGTCTCAAAGATAATTCGCTGGGTGGAGATTCACTCTTGCCACCTATCAGCTATCCATATCCCAGGTGTAGAGAACTGGGAGGCGGATTTTCTAAGTCGACAGACTTTTCACCCGGGGGAGTGGGAACTCCATCCGGAGGTGTTTGCACAATTGGTTCATCGTTGGGGCAAACAAGAACTGGATCTCATGGCATCTCGCCAGAATGCCAAGCTTCCTTGTTACGGATCCAGGTCCAGAGACCCCAAGGCAACGCTGATAGATGCTCTAGCAGCGCCTTGGTCCTTCAACCTGGCTTATGTGTTTCCACCGTTTCCTCTGCTCCCTCGTCTGATTGCCAAAATCAAGCAGGAGAGAGCATCGGTGATCTTGATAGCGCCTGCGTGGCCACGCAGGACTTGGTATGCAGATCTGGTGGACATGTCATCCTTTCCACCATGGACTCTGCCGCTGAGACAGGACCTTCTACTTCAAGGTCCTTTCAACCATCCAAATCTAATTTCTCTGAGGCTGACTGCCTGGAGATTGAACGCTTGATTTTATCAAAGCGTGGTTTCTCTGAGTCAGTCATTGATACCTTAATTCAGACACGAAAGCCTGTCACCAGGAAAATCTATCATAAGATATGGTGTAAATATCTTTATTGGTGTGAATCCAAGGGCTACTCATGGAGTAAGGTTAGGATTCCCAGGATATTATCTTTTCTCCAAGAAGGATTGGAGAAAGGATTGTCAGCTAGTTCCTTAAAGGGACAGATTTCTGCACTATCTATTCTTTTGCACAAGCGTCTGGCGGATGTCCCAGACGTTCAGGCATTTTGTCAGGCTTTAGTTAGAATCAAGCCTGTGTTTAAACCTGTTGCTCCACCTTGGAGCTTAAATTTGGTTCTTAAAGTTCTTCAGGGGGTTCCGTTTGAACCTCTTCATTCCACAGATATCAAACTTTTATCTTGGAAAGTTCTTTTTTTGGTAGCTATTTCCTCGGCTCGTAGAGTTTCCGAGTTATCTGCCTTACAATGTGATTCTCCTTATCTGATCTTCCATGCAGATAAGGTAGTTCTGCGTACCAAACCTTGGTTTTTACCTAAGGTGGTATCTAATAAGAATATCAATCAAGAGATTGTTGTTCCGTCTTTGTGTCCTAATCCTTCTTCGAAGAAGGAACGTCTATTACACAATCTGGACGTGGTTCATGCTTTAAAGTTTTACTTACAAGCTACTAAAGATTTTCGTCAAACATCTGCTTTGTTTGTTGTCTACTCTGGACAGAGGAGAGGTCAAAAGGCTTCGGCAACCTCTCTTTCTTTTTGGCTAAGAAGCATAATCCGCTTAGCCTATGAGACTGCTGGCCAGCAGCCTCCAGAAAGGATTACAGCTCATTCTACTAGAGCTGTGGCTTCCACATGGGCCTTTAAAAATGAGGCTTCTGTTGAACAGATTTGCAAGGCGGCGACTTGGTCTTCGCTTCATACTTTTTCAAAATTCTACAAATTTGATACTTTTGCTTCTTCAGAGGCTATTTTTGGGAAAAGGTTTTACAGGCAGTGGTACCTGCCTTGTCCCTCCCTTCATCCGTGTACTTTAGCTTTGGTATTGGTATCCCACAAGTAATGGATGATCCGTGGACTGGATACACCTAACAAGAGAAAACATAATTTATGCTTACCTGATAAATTTATTTCTCTTGTGGTGTATCCAGTCCACGGCCCGCCCTGTCATTTTAAGGCAGGTATTTTTTAATTTTAAACTACGGTCACCACTGCACCCTATGGTTTCTCCTTTCTCTGCTTGTTTTCGGTCGAATGACTAGATATGGCAGTTAGGGGAGGAGCTATATAGCAGCTCTGCTTTGGGTGATCCTCTTTCAACTTCCTGTTGGGAAGGAGAATATCCCACAAGTAATGCATGATCCGTGGACTGGATATACCACAAGAGAAATAAATTTATCAGGTAAGCATAAATTATGTTTTTATAGGCCTTTAGTATGATACGTTATTACACAAAGTTAAGTGTTTCTATATTAGGCCACTTAGGGTTAACTAATGAAGGCACAGGTCTTGCTGCTTTTAAAGTATATAATGCATTGAAACAGAGCTTCCTATTATCTGTGAACAAGGGCAGTGGGTTCACACGAAACGCGTATGCAGGAATGTTCTGTTCCTTTACTATGGATTTATAATCTATTTTATTTTTTTGTTTTTAACTTTTGTACAATAAAGGATGGATTATTTTAAGTCTGCCCATTATAGGACTTTTTCCTGTGACACAAGGAACGTCGTGAGTGTGGAAGCTCACTAGAATTTAATAACTGTAACTGCCATGCTAAGTTATTGCACATAAAATACACAGATACCCTCACATTGCCAAACAATTAAATGCCTTTTAATGTGTAGTATTTGCTTATAGTTAAACAAAGGTGTTATAAATAAGCATATATTTGATTTTGTTTCTTTTTAAAAGGTGATCACAGGTAAGGAGCACCAACGTTAACGTAAATGTTAAAGTGTAAGGTCAGGTAACCATAGCAACTAACTTGTTATGATGCGATTTTTAAGAAATTCAACATCGGATGGAAGCGTTAACACAACGTTAACTTACACCTACATGAAAAGAGCGGCAGCACAAACTGCACAAAATATTTCAATGAAAACCTGATATTAAAATGGAGCTGTAAACTACTTTTAGCTATTGGCAACTCAGGAAGTTTATGGTTCTATTTTTTTACTGCTCAATGGAAATGAGCCCTAAATATAAAAAGTCTTATTAATAAAGGTAGTATTAGATTGTTCCATGTGTATGTCTCCTGGCTATGATGTACCTACTTATAACCTCTGGGCTATGTGAGCACATGAAAATCTCTTTACTTACCTTAAGATGCACCCACTCTACCATGCTTACCAGCTCCAGAAATGACTGCTTCCAGTAGAGAGCCAATCCAGTTCTGTAAACATAACAGCAGATGATCTTGGTTTGGAGTATATCGATGACCCTACAGGAGGAGGTAAAGGGGTTGGTCCCTGCGATACCTGTGGCAGGCTTGTGACTAACTCCTCACTGATTGTAATTGTGTCACTGTCCAATATTCCAATCTCCCCTCTGCCCCATGTAGCAGCTCTCTGAGGGGGGGAAAATGGACCTCAAATAAGTCTGAGGACCCCCTTCAACTAAGAATCTCAGTTCTTCACTTTCCTCACGTGGAGGCAAGGATAAGACTTAAATACCAGAGAGGTGGGAGGGATTAAGTGCTCTTAGAGCTTTGGGAATCTACCTCCTGCTAGTGGCAAGGAGTTAAATTCCAGGAGTAATGGCTCATTGACTCTCATCACCTTATGAAAGAAATGTATGCTTACCTGACAAATCCATTTCCTTCAGGATGCTGAGAGTCCACAAGCCCTGCCCTTTGTTTTAATACAGATGGTAGCAGGACTTGCTGCACTTCTTTGCCTCACTTTTTTCCTGTCTCTTTTTGTATCACTCTCTCTATATGGAAATTGAGAGTCTAGGGTGTGTGAGGAGATAGTAGGGAAACTCAAAGCTCTGGAGTGTGGGGTTTGGTTTGCCTCTTCCTGGTGGCCAAGGAATGAAAAGCCCACATGTAGTGATCTTGTGGATTCTCACCATTCTGAAGGAAATTAATTTATCAGGTAAACATACATTTTGTTTTGTGTTCATTTGGTTATGTATTACCATTTCAGGACATCCTAAGTTAAGACCAACTATCCAAAAGAATGGCTACACTACCACCAAACCAGAAGTCCAGACTCGTGAGGCTGATCGTCAGCTTGTGCAGAAACTCAAGGAGAAGTGTGAGGAGCACTCAAAGAAACTTTTCTTTGTGGAAGAAGAGTATAAAAAAGCAAGCCATGGATTTCTAGTGTTTGCTGTGACCACACAATACTTCTTTAACAAGGTAAGAATAAAAGTATATGCACTGCATATATTACCTTTATTAAGATGCTTGTGAAGGGATTATGTGATCTTGTAAATGTACCAAAAGGTATGTGCAAAAAGTATGTTTTTATCCTAATTACATTTATTTATTGAGGGATATAGAAAGCATAACCCACCCATTACATCACTCATAATTTGATATCTAATTGACATCTACTTTTGCTTCTGCTAATCCCTAATAGTAAGTTCTTATTTACCTCAAAATAAGCTTTCAGTATTTTTCTCTATCTTCTCTCTTTTTTTGTTGTCACATTATTCCAGACCTCACTTCTAGTAATAGGGGTGAAGAGATAAGTCAAAATTAATTCAAAGAGTAACCTCACTACCAGGATTATCGCTTCTGGATGTCTTATGTGTTGTGACATTGTACAGATTATTAGAGATGTGATGTGGCCCTTGGGGACTGGTTTATGTTTGTTATCAAGTGCTCCATTCAGCTCTCTATAGTGGGTTTATTGTTGTTTTTACCATTGCACCCCAATCCCTGGGATATTAAAATCCATGTGTCATGTGCCAGATTGATCCTTGTCTATATGAACTTTCTGTGTCCCAGCGAGGATTAACCCTACACCACACAGACTACTGTAAATAACCCTATATTGCGTGAACCCCATTGCAGTTAAACCTAACCACCAAGAGCCCCAGTCACAACTAATACTATCACTGCAGTTATCCCTAAACAGACTGGACCCACCCGATTTGATCTATCTGGGCTGTGTTTATTCCATCTTTGTAACTAGTCAAGTCATGTAGCAAGAACAAATGGGTGTGAGGAGGCAAATCGTCAGTACACATGATTGTAATGAAGCTGCATTTTTAGTGCTTCCCATTGAAAGCAATAGAGATTGCTTACATTTATGTACCACAATTTGATTACTTATGATTCACAACTGTTTGTAGCAAGGGTGCAGATCGGGGGGTGTATGTTGTCTTAAAGGGACGTGAACCCCAAACTGATTTAGGTAAAACATATAATTTTAAACAAGTTTCCAGTTTACTTCTATTATCAAATTTGCTTCATTCTCTTGGTATCATTTGTTGAAGGATCAGCAATGCACTACTGGTTTCTAACTGAACACATGGGTGAGCCAATGACAATCGTTATATATATATGCAGCCACCAATAAGCAGCGAGAACCTAGGTTATTTGCAGCTCCTGAGCTTACCTAGATAAACCTTTCAGCAAAGGATAACAAGAGAAGAAAGCAAATTAAATAATAGAAGTAAATTGGAATGTTGTTTAAAATCCCATGATCTTTCTGAATCATGAAAGAAACAATTTGGGTTTCATGTCCCTTTAAGCCAATGAGGCCCATGTTTTATGTAGTAGTTATATGGCATATTGCTTTTATACTCCTATGCTCTCCAAATTTCTATTAATTATACTACAAATTATTAATCCCTTGTTGTCTAGTGTATAACCCCTTCATGTGGCCATAGCCTCCTCTTATGAGTAATATAAGAGACAAATAGGAGTTAAAATTGTTGGGAGTATTTGCTAGGCCAGTAGATTTCACAGTGCCTAGGGCAGCATAAAAACAAAATAAATCAATGGCAACAGTATTTACTGGTCCTGCATCAGGGCATAATTTGAGTGGGTCAAGTACTCTACTGGAATTACATTTTACCTGATATAAAGACTTTGGTGTTTCCGGAGGTATCATGATGACGTTTTGTAAGAAAATGTTTTATTAAAATAAAAATAAAAAGCAATAAATGAACGTGTAGTGTAATCCTATAAAGTATAATGATTTTTTCTAATCATCGCTGAAGCGCAGTGGTCACTGAAGTAAAACAATCCTGCTAAGGCAACTGCAGATATAATAATCAATGAGATACAATACATTAGCTTCTCTGACACTGCATTCTATTTTTCTAGTATTGTATTAATAGAAACATAATTCAACAGAGCAATCACTGGTCCATTTGAAAAGCTTTTCAAATAAAGCCGATACAGCACTGGTTGAGCAATTTCTGTATAAACGGTTTATGTAGCTGGTTTAAGTCTTTCATTCAATGCCAACTCCTTTACTTTGATTAATTTACTGCAATAAAATATTCAGAGCAAATTGAGATTAACTTCCATTGTGTGAGAAGAATTATTCTATCTATTACACAGTCAAAACTGTTCATTGTACAGCACGGTTACAGATCATATCTGAAAGAGAGAGGATTCCTTATAATCCAGAGACTTGCTTTTTTTTTTTTTGCTCTAAAATGTTGTCGTTTGGAAAGGGCAACAGTGACATCTAGTGGTCATATAAAAGTTGTTCATATCTCATTTGATGTATTGATTCTTCTACTTTCTCAAGAATTCATCATCTAACAACCACAAAAGTTTAAATGTAACCTGAAAATTAAGCCAAAATGGGAAAAAAAGAAATCTCCATATCTATGTGTGTATTACCAATATAGGGCCAGATTATAAGTGGAGCGCAAAATATTGCTTTCGCTAAAGCAATATTTGCACTCTACTTTGTAATACCAGCGCACGCAAATGTGCGCTGGTATTACAGGTGCGGTGCAATGCGAAGGCAACCTCGTGTTTACATTGCAAGGAAGGATTGCGCTCACAAGAGCATGCTTCCATAGACTCCAATGCCTCATCTCATGCCGTGAGGCACGGCATGAGAACATAGCGCAGTGAAGGGGGTAAGTCATGCAGCGATGGGCAGCAAATGTAAATATATATGCATATATGCATATATATTTATGCGTTAATATGTGTATATACACATATTAATAAATATATATGTATATATTCATATACAAATATATTTACAGGGAACACACAGTTACCATATACCATAATGTAAAGGCACTTTTCAGTGTATTTCTTTTCTAACACACCCACAGTCTTTACCACCCAAAAACTGCTAAGTGCAGTTTTAAAAAAAATGCTACATTTAAAAAAAAGGGCATGCAAAAAATTAGCACTCCATTTGTAATCTAGCCATAGTAAATTGACAAATACAAAAATATTGTTTTTGGCATAAATTACATGAATAAGAGAAGAAACAGCAATTGAGCTAGGTGCAAACGTTGTTGAGAATTATTCATATAGTACACTGGACAAAAGTACTCCACATCAAGTGTACAGGAGTCCACTTACGCGTTTCATGTGAGAAATCACACTTCGTCAGGGATTACATGAACAAAGAGTTTAGGATGCCTTTTTGACTAGAAAGCCATTTTTCCTACTCCAATATTCACATAAAATATAACATGAGGTTTGACTGTGCTGCATTAGTTACATATAAATATATATATATATATATATATATATATATATATATATATATATATATATATATATATATATATACATATATATATATATATATACAGGTAGCCCTCAGTTTACGCTGGGGTTAGGTTCCAGAAGGAATGGTTGTAAATCGAAACCGTTGTAAATTGAAACCCAGTTTATAATGTAAGTCAATGGGAAGTGAGGGAGATAGGTTCCAGGCCCCTCTCAAAATTGTCATAAGTAACACCTAATACATTATTTTTAAAGCTTTGAAATGAAGACTTTAAATTCTAAACAGCATTATAAACCTAATAAAATAATCACACAACACAGAATATATAATTTAAGTTAAATGAAATGAACAAAAACATTTGCTAAACAGCATTATAAACCTAATAAAATAATCACACAACACAGATTTCACTTGCATTTTTCTGCAAACAGTTCTTTCTATGCATTCCAATCTGGACTGATTTATAGACAGAAAGGTCTTGTTCCTTTGAAATCTGCTCGATAGCTCAGGTCTGGTTAAACTGATTCATTTCAGCTTGCTTGGTTTTGCTGCAACACAAGCAGACAGCTCCATCTACTGGCTATTTTAATAAATGCACTGCTTCTCAATGCTTTTTTAATAGCAGTCACATGACTGGAAAAAAAGGTTGTTATTCTGAAACGGTGTAAATTGAACCGTTGTAAAACGAGGGCCACCTGTATATATATATATATATAAAGGATGTCTGTTTAATAATGTGAATTATGGTACCTGATTTGCAAATTCTTTCATTTTCTGATATTACTACAAATAAAATTTGAATTAAATAAGGTAATTTTGAGAGAAGAAAAGACCTTGGGGACATGGATTGCTGATCACACACTACTAAGAGGTTCACAACTATATGAAGCTATTTAACATATGAATCCCCTTCACTGGTGAACTATTATACACCCCTTCATTTGCACTAATTGCATTTCAAAATCAATTTTAGTGCTTTTCTTGTAAAGGTGACTACGCAAATCCTACTTTGTTTTTTCATTAGGACTTTTGTAACACAACTTTATTTGTCCTAAATTCCCAAAATAACAGTGCAATAAAAACAATAGTGCAACACCCTGTTAATAAAATACACAATTGAGACACAAGATCTCAATATAACCAAGAACAAATATAAAAAAGTATTAAAATATTACCCACAGTGCACATAATATACATACAGGGAGTGCAGAATTATAAGGCAAATGAGTATTTTGACCACTTCATCCTCTTTATGCATGTTGTCTTACTCCAAGCTGTATAGGCTCGAAAGTCTACTACCAATTAAGCATATTAGGTGATGTGCATCTCTGTAATGAGAAGGGGTGTGGTCTAATTATTGCATAATTATTAGGCAACTTCCTTTCCTTTGGCAAAATGGGTCAAAAGAAGGACTTGACAGGCTCAGAAAGGTCAAAAATAGTGAGATATCTTGCAGAGGGATGCAGCACTCTTAAAATTGCAAAGCTTCTGAAGCGTGATCATCGAACAATCAAGCGTTTCATTCAAAATAGTCAACAGGGTCGCAAGAAGCGTGTGGAAAAACCAAGGCGCAAAATAACAGCCCATGAACTGAGAAAAGTCAAGCGTGCAGCTGCCAAGATGCCACTTGCCACCAGTTTGGCCATATTTCAGAGCTGCAACATCACTGGAGTGCCCAAAAGCACAAGGTGTGCAATACTCAGAGACATGGCCAAGGTAAGAAAGGCTGAAAGACGACCACCACTGAACAAGACACACAAGCTGAAACGTCAAGACTGGGCCAAGAAATATCTCAAGACTGATTTTTCTAAGGTTTTATGGACTGATGAAATGAGAGTGAGTCTTGATGGGCCAGATGGATGGGCCCATGGCTGGATTGGTAAAGGGCAGAGAGCTCCAGTCCGACTCAGACGCCAGCAAGGTGGAGGTGGAGTACTGGTTTGGGCTGGTATCATCAAAGATGAGCTTGTGGGGCCTTTTCGGGTTGAGGATGGAGTCAAGCTCAACTCCCAGTCCTACTGCCAGTTTCTGGAAGACACCTTCTTCAAGTGGTACAGGAAGAAGTCTGCATCCTTCAAGAAAAACATGATTTTCATGCAGGACAATGCTCCATCACACGCGTCCAAGTACTCCACAGCGTGGCTGGCAAGAAAGAGTATAAAAGAAGAAAATCTAATGACATGGCCTCCTTGTTCACCTGATCTGAACCCCATTGAGAACCTGTGGTCCATCATCAAATGTGAGATTTACAAGGAGGGAAAACAGTACACCTCTCTGAACAGTGTCTGGGAGGCTGTGGTTGCTGCTGCACGCAATGTTGATGGTGAACAGATCAAAACACTGACAGAATCCATGGATGGCAGGCTTTTGAGTGTCCTTGCAAAGAAAGGTGGCTATATTGGTCACTGGTTTGTTTTTGTTTTGTTTTTGAATGTCAGAAATGTATATTTGTGAATGTTGAGATGTTATATTGGTTTCACTGGTAAAAATAAATAATTGAAATGGGTATATATTTGTTTTTTGTTAAGTTGCCTAATAATTATGCACAGTAATAGTCACCTGCACACACAGATACCCCCATAAACTAGCTAAAACTAAAAACAAACTAAAAACTACTTCCAAAAATATTCAGATTTGATATTAATGAGTTTTTTGGGTTCATCAAGAACATGGTTGTTGTTCAATAATAAAATTAATCCTCAAAAATACAACTTGCCTAATAATTCTGCACTCCCTGTATATCCTAACAAACTAATTGGATGAGCGAAAAAAAGTCCTTTTATTAAAGTGGTCCTTAATCTTCAATCCTCAAAAGAAAAAAGGAAAATATAGGGGTGTGAGAGGGGCGGGAAGGGGGCGGGAGAGGGGGGGTGGGATCGCTACGCTACGGAAAGTAATCTAGTGCATGGGAAGGAGGAAGAGGGGGAAAATATTTAGAAAAGTGACCTGGGAGGGGGTAGGGGGGTAGGGGGGGCAGCTGCACTGTAGAAAAAAAAGTGTATTTATATAAAATATATTTTAAAAAGCCAAAAATTATAGCAAAATGGGTACTGGCAGACAGCTGCCAGTACCTAACGTGGCAGCTAATAGGTAGAGGGGGGGAGCTGTTTGGGTGGGTCATAGAGGTTGGGAGGTAAGGGGGGATACTACCCTGCAGAAAATATATATTTAAAAAAAAAAAACTTATTTTTATACTAGCAGACTTTCTGCCAGTACATAGGATGGGGGTGACCTTTGGGGGGATGGGGAAGAGAGCTGTTCGAGAGGGGTCAGGGAGGGATCAGGGGTGGACTGGAAGGCTCAGCAAATAAGATAAGTACTGTACCTGCAATCTAAATCTATCTTTGGCTATGGTATAAGAGTAGCTTGCTTAAAGGGACAATGTCATAAGCTAACGGGCTAGCAAGGCTGGGAGGATGAGGCTATGAGGAGAATAGCTTGATCGATGCCAGGAAAAAATAAAACCACTTATAATATACCCCAGTAAAGAAGCCTATAGGGATTACAAGCCTATCAAAGCTACAGTGAGTGAATGAGCGAATGCTGGGATATGCCGTCGATAAAGAAAAAGAAAGAAAAGAGGTCTATAATAGCTGGCAATAATATAAAAGTCTCCTCTTAACTTTGGATAACTTAGCGGGCCCTTTTTTTCCCCTCTCTGCATTCTCTCTTCTCCCTTTTTTCTGTTTTACTGTATGGTTTGTAAGTCTGGGATGCTGTGTTTGTTTGCTAGCAAATTAATTGATAAACTGCGATATAAGCTATACAAAGCATAGCCCAGTAAAGACACCTACAGACTGATAAAAAGGGAACTGTGCTGATTGGAAATCTACCCCTTTGAGACAATATCTGTGCTTGTGAGTCTGTTATAATTGAGTACAAGGTAGCCAAGTCTGGGTATTTGAATATGATGAATGTTTGTCTAAAATAAATAGAGTCAAGTTTGTCTTCATCCCAGTGAAGAACCTGTACTCTACTGTCCACTGGCGGAATATCTCTAAAAAGAGCTAAAAAAAAAGAAAAAAGGTGGTGACACTGGACTGGTTTGATATAAGGACTCTTTCTGAAAAGGAACTATACATAGCTGAGAGAGTATAATATTGAAAAGATAATGCATTCTAAAAGGGGGTAAAAGAGTCTACTGAAGCTAGAAAACTCTCTAAATAAAAATGGAGTACTTTGTGTAACCTTTGATTCTGCATTTGAGAGTGTGCTAATTTTCTATGTAAATGAGAATCTGCCTATACAAGGTTTCTTAGGCAAAAAATGTATGGTTTATAAGTCTGGGGGGCGTATCCACAGTATTCTGGATGTTACAATGGTGGTGGAAGTTACACAGAGCATAGCCCAGTGAAGATACCTGCAAATTGCCAAAAAGATAATTGTGCTGACTGTGAATTTAACTTTTCTTTCTTCTGTGGAAGTGATATCTTTATTTATGAGCCTGATATAAAAGAATGCATGAAAGTCTGGGTCTCCAATTCTGATGCTGAACTAAACAAATAGAGGCAAATTACTCCTTATCCCAGTGAAGAACATGCATTAAATTAACTATATGTTGAATATCTCTAAGAAGAGCTTGATATTGTTTATCTTAAGGACTCTCCTTGGAAATGATCATATTTATTGATAAGGAAATGTATTAAGGAAAAGATTGATTGCAATCTGATGTTCCTATTACCTATAGCGTGAATTATAAGTGATTAGATAAAAGTATCGGGGAGTTATCTAACAGCCCAAAATATTCAGTACTATATTTCAGGTATTAGTGTCTCCGCTCAGTATCTATCGCAGTGATAGGGATTTATAGCTATATATATATATACTCAGATCTGTGCATAGAATCCAATATGTAAACTAGTAGTACTCTATAAGCATAAGTGAATCTAGAAGGTGTTAGATGCGCTGGGCATTCTTTTCTCTGCTCATTGAACTAAGTCACTCTAACTTATAACTTAATTTATATTTACAGGAGTTATTTCATGAGATAGGTTTGCGCTTCCTCTCAGTTCGCACAAGAATATTAACACATCACTTTCACTTTTACAGTACATGAGTATTACTGATACTCTGAGAATTGCTGAATTCTTCACTTCTTAAGTGGGTCGATCTTTGTTTTGATTGTCACTTCACTTCTTTTTCATATGGAGAAATATGTACATAATTTAAAAGAAAAGTCTCCAATGATGGCTTCTAGAAACAGAGAGAGAAATAAAAAAAAAAGTTCTCCAGTAGAGTAATAGAACCAATAGCCACCAACCAAGATTCACATACACTAATAAACCAAATGTCTAATCTATTTCTTCCACAATTTGATAATATAAGGAAAGATATATCTGAGCTAGCTAATGAATTAAACCAATATAATTCTAGACTAACAGAGGCAGAAGATAGAATTTCTTATCTAGAAGACCAGGTAGCGTTAAAAGAATCTGTTATTAATGTATTGGGCCAACAAGTATCTAAATTACAAGGCAGGCTAGATTTCCTAGAGGACAGATCTAGGCGCAGTAACATTAGGATACTAGGTATTTCTGAAAAATTTAAGAACGAAGAGTTAGAAAAAGTAGTATCCCAAGAGCCAGTGGAGGCTTCTCCATTTGTGCACTTTTGCACGTGAACCCCCAGGGGCAATGAGGAAAAAAAATGAAGCAAAAAAAAAAAAATGAGCAAAAAATAAATAAATTGTTTAATAAAATATAATTTTATTTTTTATTATTATCCCCAGGCCAGGACCCCAGCAACTGCAAATAGTTGATTGAATTGATTCACTATACTACAGTCTGTGTGAGTGTGTGTTAACTGTAAGTTACCAGGCTCAGGCTGTATGTCTTTAAGTTGTAGGAGGGAGCTAGGACCAGGCGGACGCCGGACGACAGAGCAGAGCAGAGTGAGTCAGTGAGTGCAGAGTAGGATTTCAGCTCAGCTTACGTCACCAGACCACACCGCGTCATTAGCTTCTCACTCCTCCTCTGAGCTCTCCCGACCCGACCAGGCACTGCGGCTGCTGTCTGTGTGCGCTGCACACACGTCACTCACCTCTATCCAAACCTGATCGCACGTGCGATAGAGAGAGCCCCTATCCTGCACAGTGATCTCTATGCATCACTGTGCAGGCATAGCTCCTCCCAGCCCAGCATTGCTTATAGAGGCTTAATCGCACAGGCTGAAGTGTGCGAGTTGACTTCAGCCTGTGCTCTGCCTCCTCCCACTCTGCCTGAGCTCGCCTCTGATACGCTGTTGCGTACACGTGACGGCCCCCACAAGGCTCCTCCCCCTCAATGGCACGAAAATCTCATTGAGGAGATAGCCGTTGAGAGGATAGGAGCCTTGTTTACAGAGCTCTGTAGTGTTCAACCTGCCTCTCTTGTCTCTTGTTGTTAAAAACGACAATATCGATATATATAATATATTCTATATTTCTACTGCTAGCCCTTGCAGTTGGTTACTGCTGCCAGCCTGCCTGAGTGAGATTGAGAATAGTAGATTAAATAGGGTAGCTAGGGGTCCGAGGAAGGTCTGAATTGTTTTGGGCAGTGGGCCTAAAATTATTTTGCTGCAGGCCTTCAGCTTATTAGTTTAGTCAAGTAGTTTACAGTTGAGTTGACAAGTTGAGAGAGTCAGTCAGACAGAGAGAGATTAGTAGACAGTCCAGTGTCAGTGAGAAAAAAAAAGTTCATTTTTGTTTTTACTTAAAAAAAACAGATACAGATTAGACTAGAGTACTTAGGTAGTAGGGAGTTCTCTCTTAAAACAATTTGCTTTAGTGGAGTAATTTGGGAATAATAAAATAATATTTTTTTTAGCAGATTAATTAATTAGCAGATTGCAATTGGAAGTTTTGCAAAAAAAGTTAATTTTTTTTTTTTTACAAAAAGTAGTTAACTGCTGTGCTGTTGATACTGATATTAGTTGACCTTGACCATTGACGGCTGTCACGGCTGCTTAGTACTATTAAAAAATGTAAGTATTTTAGCAGATTAATTAATTAGCAGATTGCAATTAGAAGTTTTGCAAAAAAAGGTAAAAGTTTTTTTTTTAAAAAAAAGCAGTTAACTGCTGTGCTGCTGCTGATACTAGTTGTTGACTGCTGTCACGCAGTGGCGTCACTAGGGTTGGTGTCACCCGGTGCGGTAAGTTATGGTGTCACCCCCCCCCCCAGAAAGCAGACACACACAAAAACACAGGCACACACACATACAAACAAACACTCAGACACACTTAAAAACATACTCAGATGCACACACAAACACTCGGAAACACACTCAGACACACACTTACAAAATATGTAAACTGCACTGCATTAATTATGAAGCTCATGCCTAGAGCTGCTCCCTGGTTCAGCAGAACATCAAATGAAAGATAAACAGAGCACTCTAAAAATAAATCACTAAAGAAAAGGTTTAGGCGCAAACTATGAAAATTCTGCTCTCTGACTCTGTTCCAAGCCTGTCAGTGCACAGTCCCGGGCCGCGTGCCTACTGCTTCTTATGGCCAATCACCTCTGCACTCTGCCCACTCCCAGACCCCCGCCCGCCCTCCTACCTGTTCAGTGTGCACTTAGTGTACCGTAACCGTAATGGTCTGGTGGGCATCATACGTGGCTCCTTCACTTTAAAGACAGTGTCAAACAGTCATGCGGTCAGGTGCCAGGCATCCCCTCATGATTTGCCAGTTCCCGTTTAGAGAGACAGCACAGCAGTGAGTGACTCCACTGCTCCACATGTCACTGAGCAGTGAGCACAGATAGGCAGGCAGGTTTAGGCTAGCAGCGCAACTTTGCAAGCCCCACGGCATGCCCACAACATTCATAGCGAAATTGGGCAGGGGAGAAGCAAAGTACAAACAAGCAAAAGCAGCCGGGAAAACTATTTGTTGAAATTGCAGCACTGGCTCAAGGGGCAAAAAAATTGTGTGTCTACAACTTCCCCAGTCCCACCAATGTTCACAAATGCCAGCCCCTCTAATAAAAAAAAAATCTATGCATCTCAACATTGTATTTCTTTTTTTTTTTTTTTTTTTGGTGTCACCCCCTGGAGGGTGTCACCCGGGTGCGCCCCCCCGCCCCCCCCTAGTGACGCCACTGCTGTCACGGTTGCTTACCATTAATACATTTAAGTATTTTAGCAGATTAATTAATTAGCAGATTCCAATTAGAAGTTTTGCAAAAAAAGTTAAAAGTTTTTTTTTTAAAAAAAAGCAGTTAACTGCTGTGCTGCTGCTGATACTAAAATTATAAAATTAGGCAGTAAACCTGCATATTTATCATTTTATATTGTATCTCTAGTGAGCTATATTATTTTAATTATTATAAGATATTACCTATTAGTTCTAGTTGATATTTTCTAACAGCTGCAATATATTTTATAACAACCGGCACCGCAAAACTACTTGCCTACTAGTGTTGTATATTTTCTAACAGCTGCAGAGCTACTTACCTACAAGTTGTATATTAGATAACAACTGCAAAACTATTTAACTATTACTTCTAGGAGGGAGGTGGGGGGTGGGGGAGATATGAGATGTGGGGGGGGGGTTTGGGGGGGTTGAGTGTGTTGTTTTATGCCTCCCAACATAGAGATATTGTTGTTGTTGTTTTTTTTTTTTTTAAGTCACTTAAGATGAATAGGGATTATACTCCAATTCCAATCTAGGGAGGGTTAGTTATAGGTTGATGTGGTTATGAAAATTTGTTTATCTGTGTGGTGGAGGTCACTGTTTCTATGTGCTCTAATGAGATATTTTGCTGGGTTTTGTATGCATTGTGTAAAAAGGAAAAGCTCAACAGTGTGTTATGAAGTATTATATGCCTGTTCTTTCTTTCTTTTGTATGAAATATGTAATGCCTTTGTAAGGCAATTAATCGCAACGTGATTACTCTTTTGAAACAATAAATAAATATATATAAAAAAAACAATGTAACTATCGCTAATTTCTTTTCCTAAGACATGGAGAGTCCACAATGTCATTCCAATTACTAGTGGGAAATTCACTCCTGGCCAGCAGGAGGAGGCAAAGAGCACCCCAGCAAAGCTGTTAAGTGTCACTTCCCTTAGCCATAACCCCTAGTCATTCTCTTTGCCTCTGTCAATGGAGGACGTGAAGTTGGTGTCTGAAGATATTTATTCCTTTTATGGGTACTTTTCCCTGCAAGCAAGGATTGGGGTTTAGCTGTGTCCACGTCAATCTCTTGAGTAAGAGTTGTGGTGGCTTTTAAGCAGTTAGAAAGGGGTGAGGTTGTCCTTGCTCTGTTTTCTAACATATTTGCTGCCCTAGTTATAGGAAGCCAGAGTTGGTTACTCTGTTCTTTCTTTTTCTTTTTCTACAGGTCTCTGTAAGGAGTATGTGTCCTTTCACGCCTTGTAAGTGTCAGGGTTTTTTCCTGTTTTGTTTGCCATGTGCTGCTGGCAGCCATTTTACTCACCTCTCTTGCTGACTCTGGTGCATACTGTGTGATGCTGCTCAATTCCTGCACTTCCTTTTATGGCCAGACTGGTGTACATCATCAGTTTTAGACAGGATGCAATCTCAGAATTGTGATGTCATCACTTACTATTTAAAGGGCCTCTGTTCAGTATGCTTTGCCCTTGCGTTGTCTCAGACCTGTTTGTGAGAGCTCCTGTGTATTACCTGGCTGTCTGATGTCCCTCCTGGTTCCTGATCCTTTGCTTGTTTCTGACTCTGCTGTTCTCCTTTTTCCTGAATCCGGCTCGTCTGACTACTCACTTTGGCTCCTGACTCGACTCGTCTGACTACCAGCTCTGGTTTTGATTCCTGGCTTGTTATTTGACTTGTGGACTTTTTATTATTTTTTGCTATTATTAAAGGTGTGATTATTTTTGCACTTCTCATCTCAGTCTGATTCCTGGCACCCTGACATTACGCAAGGGCCATGAATCCTGATAGTGCTAATAATCCACCTTTACCTGCCATAATTGGATGAACAGGATCACTGCTTGGATCAATTTGCACTAGCCCTGCAAACCCTGCTGACTCGCACTGCACATTTGGACCAAAGTGTCCCGCAAGTTATGGCTGCTCCTGTTTCCGCTGCTGCACCTAGTCCTACCAGGAGCATGTCTGGTTCTGCACCTCTACCTCAGCGTTATGGAGGCGATCCTAATCAGTGCAGAGGGTTTTTGAACCAGGTGAGCATTTACTTTGAGATGTTACCTCAGGTGTTTCCCTCTGACAGAGCTAAGTGGGGATTTCTCATCTCGTTACTCTCTTACACGGCCCTTGCCTGGGCTAATCCCTTGTGGGAGACTAATTTTAAATTACCCTGAATTTGTGGCCTCCTTTCGAAGGGTATTTGATGTTCCGGCTTGCTCTTCCTCTGCTGCTAAATGACTCATGTCCATTCAGCAAGGTGCAAGATCTGTTGCTCAGTATGCCATTGAGTTCCATAAGCTTGCCGCAGAGGTAGGTTGGAACAATGAAGCCCTTGTTGCCGCCTTCTTTCATGGGCTCTCTAATGCGATTAAAGACAAAGTTGCTGCCAGAGATTTACCAGAAGATCTCGAGGCATTGGTGTCTTTTTTTGATCCTAATTGACATCAGACTAAGTGAGAGGCCCTCTTTCAAGGAGTGCTTGCGGAAGCCTCCTGTTCCATTGTCTTCTACGTGTTCGTTCCCACCCATGCCTCCCTCTCTTCCCATGCCTCCTGGTCCAGAGTCACCAGGTACTGCTGAGCCGATGCAGTTGGGATTCATGCATCTCTCCGTGGCGGAGAGGGCCTTTAGGAGGAGGGAGGGGCTCTGCCTCTATTGTGGGTTACAGGGCCACCTTTTGAAGTCTTGTCCTACACGGACGGGAAACGCTTACACCCAAGGTCCTGTCGGGGGCAGACCTTGGGTGGTTTATCCTCGTCACCCGGAACCGCTAAAGGAGAAACCTTTGATTATGATTGTCCTTTCCTTGGTGGACTCCTCCATAGTCACCCAGGCTCTTGTTGACTCCGGTGCTGCAGGCTATTTCATTGACAGTGCTTTTGTATCAAAGCACTCCATTCCTGTTTTGCCTCGGTCCGTTCCGCTTGCTATTGAGGCCATTGATGGCAGGCCCCTTCGGCCTGCACTCGTTACTCACGAAACTGCTCCGTTATCCATGGCTGTTGGGGCTCTCCATTTTGAAACCCTCCAGTTACAGGTGATTAACTCTCCACATTTTCTGGTTTTTCTGGGTTATCCCTGGCTCCAAAAGCCCAATCCCAGTCTCGACTGGTGCAGGTCCTAAATTTTGTCGTGGTCTTGTATTTTCACTTGTCTTCGGAAACCAGTTAAAGTCTTTTGCACTTCTTCGGTATCTCAATTGCCAGAGGAGTACCAAGAGTTCCTAGACGTTTTTGACAAGGTGCGTGCCGGTACGTTGCCTCCTCACCGGTCTAACGATTGTGCCATAGACCTGCAACCCAGAGCCATTCCTCCTCGGGGCCGGGTTTACCCTCTGTCTGTTGCGGAGAATTATGCTATGGAGGAGTATGTTGCCGATGCTCTGTCATGGGGGATCATGTGCAAATCCTGCTCTCCTGCAGGGGCTGGCTTCTTCTTTGTGAAGAAAAAGGGTGGCGAGTTAAGACCATGCATCGATTATAGGAGTCTTAATCATATTACTATTAAGAATGCCTACCCTATTCCGCTCATTATGGATATCTTTGACCACCTCAAGGGAGCTACGTTCTTTACTAAACTTGATTTGAGAGGAGCGTACAATCTCGTTAGGATCAAGGAGGGCCACGAATGGAAAACAGCATTTAACACCTGGAGCGGGCATTATGAGTATCTTGTAATGCCCTTTGGCCTATGTAATGCTCCTGCTGTTTTCCAGGAATTTATTAATGATGTCCTACGAGCGAGATATGTTGCAACATACACTCACCCACACTTGAGGCTCATCGTTCTGATGTTACACGGGATCTTCAGAGACTACGTGAGAACGGCCTGTTTTGTAAACTCGAGAAATGTGAGTTTCTGTAAGGATCCTATGGACAAAAAGCTGGAGGCTTATTTAAAGAAAATGTATGTTCATCAGGGTCTACAATGGCAACCTGCAATTTGTATTGCCACAGAGACAAGTGCAGCATCTTATTGGTGCAATGCTTTGTCCGAATTGATTTTAGAGGAGACTCCGTTGGAGGAGATCAAAGATAGGATTAAGGCTTTCAAACTAGCTAATTCCTTTAGTTCCCGTAGACCAAAGGGGCATCAAATTTCAAATTTCCGTTCCTTTCGTAACTTCAAGAGTCAGAAGTCTTCCTCCTCCAAGCCGGAGCAGTCTAAGTTCTTTTGGAGACCCAATCCAACTTGGAATAAGGGGAAACAATCAGAGAAGCCTTCATCTGAGACTAAGTCAGCATGAAGGGTCCGCACCCCCGTCCGGTACTGGATCAAGTGGGGGGGAAGACTTTCCTTGTTTCAACAAGCTTGGATATGCGATGTCCCAGACCCTTGGGCTGTGGACATAGTATCTCAGGGTTACAAAATAGACTTCAAGACTTGTCCTCCCAGGGGCAGATTCCACCTCTCAAGATTATCTGCAGACCAGGTAAAAAGAGAGGCATTATTAAACTGCGTTCAGGACCTTTTCTCCCTGGGAGTGATTGTTCCAGTTCCACTAAGGGAACAGGGTCTAGGATTCTATTCAAATCTGTTTCTGGTTCACAAAAAAGAGGGAACTTTTCGAAGTATTTTATACCTAAAGTGTCTCAACAAATTTCTTAGGGTGCCGTCCTTCAAAATGGAAACCATTCGTCCAATTCTTCCTTTGGTTCAAGAGGGTCAGTTTATGACGACCATAGTCCTGAAGGACGCATATCTTCATGATCCCATCCACAGGAATCATCACCAACTCCTGAGATTCGCTTTTTTAGACAAGCACTTTCAGTTTGTTGCTCTTCCGTTTGGCCTTGCGATAGGTCCCATCATTTTTTCAAAGGTTCTGTGTGCTCTCTTGGCAGTTGTCAGGTCTCAGGGAATTGCAGTGGTGCCTTATCTGGACGACATATTCTTTCAGACGCAGACTTTTCAAAACGCAAACTCTCATACAGAGATGTTGTTGTCTTTTCTACTTTCCCACGGATGGCAAGTGAATCTGGAGAAGAGTTCCCTTGTTCCAGCTACAAGGGTGGTTTTCTTAGGGACCATCATAGATTCCCTATCTCTGAAAAATTTTCTGACGGAGGTCAGAAAATCCAAGCTTCTGTCCTCTTGCCTCTCTCTGGAGTCTACTGTTCGGCCATCAGTGGCTCAATGTATGGAGGTAATTGGTCTAATGGTCGCTTCCATGGACATCATTCCCTTTGCTCGAATCCATTTGAGAGCTCTGCAATTATGCATGCTCAGACAATGGAATGGAGACCATTCGGATCTCTCTCAGAGGATAGATCTGGACCAGTTGACAAGAGACTTTCTCTCGTGGTGGATTTCTCAGGTTCATGCGTCTCAGGGCACATGCTTCCGGAGACCCTCCTGGGTGATTGTGACCACGGGCGCCAGCCTGCTAGGCTGGGGAGCTGTCTGGGACTCGTTAAAAGCTCAGGGTCTATGGACTTGAGAGGAGTCTTCTCTCCCCATAAACATCTTGGAGTTGAGAGCAATCTTCAATGCTCTGATGGCTTGGCCTCAATTGTCCTTAGCCTGGTTTATCAGGTTCCAGTCAGACAACATCACCTCAGTGGCTTACATCAACCACCAGGGAGGAACTCAGAGTTCCTTGGCCATGAAGGAGGTGGCTCGGTTTATTCAATAGGTGGAAGCTCACAATTGTCTTCTATCTGCCATCCACATTCCAGGAGTGGACAACTGGGAGGCAGATTTTCTGAGCAGACAGACTTTTCATCCTGGGGAGTGGGCTCTCCATCCGGAGTTGTTCTCCAGATTAACCATCGAGTGGGGGTGCCAGAGTTGTATCTGATAGCGTCTCGTCAGAACGCCAAGCTTCCAAGGTACGGTTCAAGGTCAAGAGATCCTCAGGCTGTCCTGATAGATGCTCTGGCGGTTCCTTGGGATTTCGGTCTCGCTTACCTGTTTCCTCCGTTTGTGCTCCTTCCACGAGTCATTGCTTGTATCAAACAGGAGAGAGTGTCTGTAATTCTAATAGTTCCTTCTAACTCAGGGTCCTTTCCTCCATCCAAATCCCGTTTCTCTGAAGCTGACTGCATGGAGTTTGAACACTTAGTTCTGGCTAAGCGTGGGTTTTCTGAGTCAGTCATTGATACCATGCTTCAGGCTTGCAAGCCTGTTACTCATAAAATTTACCATAAGGTGTGGCGTAAATACCTTTATTGGTGTGAATTGAAGGGCTTCTCTTGGAGTAGGGTTGTCGGTCAGTACTCTGAAAGGTCAGATTTCTGCATTATCTATTCTTTTACATAAGTGTCTGGCGGATGTGCCAGATGTTCAATGCTTTTGGCAGGCCCTAATTAGAATCAGGCCTGTGTTTAAACCTGTTGCTCCTCCTTGGAGCCTTAACCTAGTTCTTAGAGTTTTGCAGCAGGCTCCATTTGAGCCAATGCATTCTGTAGATATTAAGTTGTTATCTTGGAAAGTTTTGTTTTTTAGCGCTATTTCTTCTGCTCGCAGAGTTTCTGAACTCTCGGCTCTGCAGTTCGATTCACCTTACTTTTCATGTGAATAAGGCAGTCCTTGGCACTAAATTGGGGTTTCTCCCTAAGGTGGTTTTGGATAGAAATATTAATCAGGATATTGTTGTTCCTTCTCTCGGTCCTAATCCTTCTTCTCATAAGGAACATCTGTTGCACAACTTGGATGTTGTGCACGCTCTAAAATTCTACCTACAGGCTACTAAGGATTTTTGCCAATCTTCTGCCCTGTTTGTTTGTTTCTCAAGAAAGCATAAGGGTCAGAAAGCTACTTCTACTTCTCTTTCCCTCTGGTTGAGAAGTATGATTCGTTTTGCCTATGAGACTGCTGGACAGCAGCTTCCTGAGAGAATTATGGCTCATTCCACTAGGGCTGTCTCCTCTTCTTGGGCTTTCAAAAATGAAGCTTCTGTGGAACAGATTTGCAAGGCTGCAACATGGTCCTCTCTGCATACCTTTTACAAATTTGATACTTTTGTCTCGGCTGAGGCTTCTTTTGGGAGAAAGGTTCTTCAAGCGGTGGTGCCTTCCGTTTAGGTCTGCCTGTCTTGTTCTCCCTCCCTGTTCATTCCGTGTCCTCTAGCTTGGGTATTGGTTCCCATTAGTAATTGGAATGACGTTCTGGACTCTCCATGTCCTGGGAAATAAAATAAAATGTATGCTTACCTGATAAATTTCTTTATTTCCGGACATGGAGAGTCCATGATCCCTTCGTTAAGATTAGACAGTATTATTTATTTATTTTTAAACCTCAGGAACCTCTACACCTTTGTGTTATCTTCTTTTTCCATTTCCCTTTGGCTGAATGACTGGGGGTTATGGATTAGGGAAGTGACACTTAACAGCTTTGCTGAGGTGCTCTTTGCCTTCTCCTGCTGGCCAGGAGTGAATATCCCACTGGTAATTGGAATGACGTTGTGGACTCTCCATGTCCAGAAAGAAAGAAATGTATCAGGTAAGCATAAATTTTATTTTTTGAAAAAAAAATGGTTTGGAAATAGTAAAGTGCTACTTCTACTTATTGCCCTATAACTTGCAAAAAAAGCAAAGAACATGTAAACATTGGGTATTTCTAAACGTAGTACAAAATTTAGAAACTATTTAGCATGGGTGTTTTTTGGTGGTTGTAGATGTGAAACAGATTTTGAGGGTCAAAGTTAGAAAAATTGTGTTTTTTTTATTTTTTCATCACATTTTATAATATTTTTTTATATTAAATTATATGATATAATGAAAATAATGGTATCTTTAGAAAGTCCATTTAATGTTGAGAAAAACTGTATATAATATGTGTGGGTACAGTAAATGAGTAAGAGGAAAATTATAGCTAAACACCGCAGAAATGTAAAAACAGCCCTGTCCTTAACGGTAAGAAACTTGAAAAATGGTCTGGTATCATAATCCTTAATTATTTATATGATTTTATGTTTTATATGTTTTAAATGTATTTGACATTTTGAAATACCAGTCCTAAAGGAAATTTTACCCCTTTACACCAAGGAGGTTGCGATGTGGTGAGTGCATTAACAACAGCATACATCTGGTTAATAGGCTCAATAGCTTTTAAAGTAAATTATAAGTAAGTTAAAATATGTAAAACTATATTGGAACTAAACATTGAAAATGTACTGTATATACCTTTACTACAGCTACTGAGGACATTATAGAGAAAATGATAGCTCATAGGAAACATATAGCACATGTGGAAATAATGTTCACAGGAAAACGGATTCCAGTAATAAATCAAAAGTCTCAATCATATCAGTGTACTACAGTGTGTCATACCATACTCCAGGAGGGCCTACACTTCTGCCTGAGAGCACTATGTGAGCTTACCCCACTATGGATCTCCAATAAAACTGAGCAAGACTAAAGCAGTGTATCTGGAAGAATCCGAACAACCACTTACAACATACTTACTTGTAATAATGCAGCCCAAAGCCAGAAGCTGATATTCACTGCGTGGGGTAGGGTAACCCAAGGTACTAGTGAGCTGTTTTTTGTCACTCTCTCTATACGAGGTAAAAGTGAAGGGGGCTTGTTGCAGACTCAAGTACCTCTAATAAAGCTTGGACCAATAGCAGAGAGATTATAGACAGGTCAATATTTACTAACATGTCATTGTTATAAGGCTCAACAGCCAAAGGCAGAATTAGTAGTGGTGTCACTATTTCATTCTCTCAAGCTGCATTAGGCTTGGGACTTGCTATCAACATGGAACACAGTCACTGCCTGTGACCGTAACCCACAATATATCCTAATTTCTCTTGTAAGGTGTATCCAGTCCACGGATCATCCATTACTTGTGGGATATTCTCATTCCCAACAGGAAGTTGCAAGAGGACACCCACAGCAGAGCTGTAATATAGCTCCTCCCCTAACTGTCATACCCAGTCATTCTCTTGCAACTCTCAACAAGCAAGGACGTTGTAGGAGAGAGTGGTTAAATATAGCTAGTTTATTTTCTTCAATCAAAAGTTTGTTATTTTTAAATAGTACCGGAGTTGTGCTATTTTATCTCAGGCAGTAAATAGAAGAAGAATCTGCCTGAGGTTTCTATGATCTTAGCAGGTTGTAACTAAGATCCATTGCTATTCTCACATATGTCTGAGGGGATTACACAGATGAGGTAACTTCAGCGAGAGAATGGCGTTCAGTTTATTCTGCTATCAGGTATGTGCAGTTATAATTTTTTCTAGAGATGGAAAACACTAGAAAATGCTGCTGATACCGGATTAATGTAAGTTAAGCCTGAATACAGTGATTTAATAACGACTGGTATCATGCTTACTCCCAGGGGTAATACCCTTATGATATTTACAATATAAAACGTTTGCTGGCATGTTTAATCATTTTTATATATGCTTTGGTGATAAAACTTTATTGGGGCCTAGTTTTTTCCACATGGCTGGCTTAAATTTTGACTAGAAACAATTTCCACTGTTGTAGTATAAAAGTTACAGTTGATGCAGTTAAAATTACAAACTGTGACATCCAGCTTCCCTCAAAGGCCCTCTGAATGCTATAGTACATCTCTAAAGGGCCCAAAGGCTTTCCAAAGTCGTTTATTGGGGAAGGTAGGGCCACAGCTTGCTGTGGCAGTTGGTTGTGACTGTTAAAAAACGTCTATTTCGTTTTTTTTATCCGTTTTTTGAACTAAGGGGTTAATCATCCATTTGCAAGTGGGCGCAATGCTCTGTTAGCCTATTATACACACTGTAAAAATTTCGTTTGATTTACTGCATTTTTTCACTGTTTTTCAAATTCTGACAAAATTTGTTTCTCTTAAAGGCACAGTACCGTTTTTTATATTTGCTTGTTAACTTGATTTAAAGTGTTTTCCAAGCTTGCTGGTCTCATTGCTATTCTGTATAAACATGTCTGACATAGAAGAAACTCCTTGTTTATTATGTTTAAAAGCCATGGTGGAACCCCCTCTTAGAATGTGTACCAAATGTACTGATTTCATTTTATGCAATAAAGATCATTTTCTGTCTTTAAAAAATGTATCACCAGAGGAATCTGACGAGGGGGAAGTTATGCCGACTAACTTTCCCCACGTGTCAGACCCTTTGACTCCCGCTTAAGGGACTCACGCTCAAATGGCGCCAAGTACATCTAGGGCGCCCATAGCGTTTACTTTACAAGACATGGCGGCAGTCATGGATAATACACTGTCAGCGGTATTAGCCAGACTACCTGAACTTAGAGGTAAGCGAGATAGCTCTGGGGTGAGACAAAATGCAGAGCATACTGACGCTTTAAGAACCATGTCTGATACTGCCTCACAATATGCAGAAGCTGAGGAAAGAGAGCTTCAGTCAGTGGGTGATGTTAATGACTCAGGAAAGATACCTGATTCTAATATTTCTACATTTAAATTTAAGCTTGAACACCTCCACGTGTTGCTTAGGGAGGTTTTAGCTGCTCTGAATGACTGTGATACCATTGCAGTGCCAGAGAAATTGTGTAGACTGGATAAATACTTTGCAGTGCCGGTGTGTACTGATGTTTTTCCAAATACCTAAAAGGTTTACAGAAATTATTAATAAGGAATGGGATAGACCAGGTGTGCCGTTCTCTTCCCCTCCTATTTTTAGAAAAATGTTTCCAATAGACGCCACCACATGGGACTTATGGCAGACAGTCCCTAAGGTGGAGGGAGCAGTTTCTACTCTAGTAAAGCGTACTACTATCGAGGACAGTTGTGTTTTTTTGTTTTTTTTTTAGATCCAATGGATAAAAAATTAGAGGTTACCTTAAGAAAATATTTATTCAACAAGGTTTTATCCTACAGCCCCTTGCATGCATTGCCCCTGTCACTGCTGCTGCGGCGTACTGGTTTGAGTCTCTGGAAGAGGCTTTACAGGTAGCGACTCCATTGGATGACATTCTTGGCAAACTTAGAGCACTTAAGCTAGCCAATTCTTTTATTCTGATGCCATTGTTCATTTGACTAAACTAACGGCTAAGAATTCTGGTTTTGCTATACAGGCGCGCAGAGCGCTATGGCTTAGATCATGGTCAGCTGACGTGACTTCAAAATCTAAGCTACTTAACATTCCCTTCAAGGGGCAGACCCTATTCAGCCTGGTTGAAGGAGATTATTGCTGATATCACTGGAGGAAAAGGTCATGCCCTTCCTCAGGACAGGTCCAAATCTAGGGCCAAACAGTCTAATTTTCGTGCCTTTCAAAACTTCAAGGCAGGTGCGGCATCAACTTCCTCTAATAATAAACAAGAGGGAACTTTTGCTCAATCCAAGACGGTCTGGAGACCAAACCTGACATGGAAAAAAGGTAAGCAGGTAAAAAAGCCTGCTGCTGCCTCTAAGACAGCATGAAGGAACGGCCCCCTATCCGGGAACGGATCTAGTAGGGGGCAGACTTTCACTCTTTGCCCAGGCGTGGGCAAGAGATGTTCAGGATCCCTGGGCGTTGGAAATTATATCCCAGGAATATCTTCTGGACTTCAAAGCTTCCCCCCCAAAAGGGAGATTTCACCTTTCACAATTATCTGCACACCAGATAAAGAGAGAGGCATTCTTACACTGTGTACGAGTCCTCCTAGTTATGGGAGTGATCGATCCAGTTCCAAAGGAGGAACAGGGACAGGGTTTTTACTCAAATCTGTTTGTAGTTCCAAAAAAAGAGGGAACCTTCAGACCAATTTTGGATCTAAAGATCTTAAACAAATTCCTCAAAGTTCCATCGTTCAAGATGGAAACTATTCGTACCATCCTACCACTGATCCAGGAGGGTCAATATATGAATACAGTGGATCTAAAGGATGCTTATCTTCACATTCCGATACACAAAGATCATCATCAGTTTCTCAGGTTTGCCTTTTAAGACAGGCATTACCAGTTGTAGCTCTTCCCTTTGGATTAGCTACAGCCCCAAGAATCTTTACAAAGGTTCTAGGGTCACTTATGGCGGTCCTAAGGCCGCGGGGCATAGCAGTAGCCCCTTATTTAGACGACATCCTGATACAGGAGTCAAACTTCCAAATTGCCAAGTCTCATACGGACGTAGTACTGGCATTTCTGTGGTCGCATGGGTGGAAAGTGAACGAGGAAAAGAGTTCTCTATCCCCACTCACAAGAGTTTCCTTTCTAGGGACTCTGATTCACCTGACGGAGTCCAGGTTATCAAAGCTTCTTCATTCAATTCCGCGCCCTTCGGTGGTTCAGTGTATGGAAGTAATCGGCTTAATGGTAGCGGCAATGGACATAGTGCCGTTTGCACGCTTACATCTCAGACCGCTGCAACTATGCATGCTCAGTCAGTGGAGCGGGGATTACACAGATTTGTCCCCTCAACTGAATCTGGACCAAGAGACCAGGGATTCTCTTCTCTGGTGGCTATCTCGGGTCCATCTGTCCAAAGGTATGACCTTTTGCAGGCCAGATTGGACAATTGTTACGACAGATGCCAGCCTTCTAGATTGGGGTGCAGTCTGGAACTCCCTGAAGGCTCAGGGATCGTGGACTCCATTAAATATTCTGGAACTAAGAGCGATATTCAAGGCTCTTCAGGCTTGGCCTCAGTTAGCAACTCTGAGGTACATCAGATTTCAGTCGGACAACATCACGACTGTAGCTTACATCAACCATCAAGGGGGAACGAGAAGTTCCCTAGAGATGTTAGAAGTTTCAAAAATAATTCTCTGGGCAGAGATTCACTCTTGCCACCTATCAGCTATCCATATCCCAGGTGTAGAGCACTGGGAGGCGGATTTTCTAAGTCGTCAGACTTTTCATCCGGGAGAGTGGGAACTCCATCCTGAGGCATTTGCACAACTGATTCATCGTTGGGGCAAACCAGAACTGGATCTCATGGCGTCTCGCCAGAACGTCAAGCTTCCGTGTTACGGATCCAGGTCCAGGGATCCCAAGGCGACACTGATAGATGCTCTAGCAGCGCCCTGGTCTTTCAACCTGGCTTATGTGTTTCCACCGTTTCCTCTGCTCCCTCGACTGATTGCCAAGATCAAGCAGGAGAGAGCATTGGTGATTCTGATAGCACCTGCGTGGCCACGCAGGACCTGGTATGCAGATCTAGTGGACATGTCATCCTTTCCACCATGGTCTCTGCCTCTGAGACAGGACCTTCTATTTCAGGGTCCTTTCAACCATCCAAATCTAATTTCTCTGAGGCTGACTGCCTGGAGATTGAACGCATGATTTTATCAAAGTGTGGCTTCTCCGAGTCAGTTATTGATACCTTAAGACAGGCACGAAAGCCTGTCACCAGGAAAATTTACCATAAGGTATGGCGTAGATATCTTTATTGGTGTGAATCCAAGGGTTACTCATGGAGTAAGGTCAGGATTGCTAGGATATTATCTTTTCTCCAAGAAGGTTTGAAAAAAGGATTGTCAGCTAGTTAAGCGTCTGGCAGATGTTCCAGACGTTCAGGCATTTTGTCAGGCTTTAGTTAGAATCAAGCCTGTGTTTAAACCTGTTGCTCCACCATGGAGCTTAAACTTGGTTCTTAAGGATCTTCAAGGAGTTCCGTTTGAACCTCTTCATTCCATAGATATCAAGCTTTTATCTTGGAAAGTTCTTTTTTTGGTAGCTATTTCCTCGGCTCGTAGAGTCTCTGAGCTATCTGCCTTACAATGTGATTCTCCTTATCTGATTTTTCATACGGATAAGGTAGTCCTGCGTACCAAACCTGGGTTCTTACCTAAGGTGGTATCTAACAAGAATATCAATCAAGAGATTGTTGTTCCATCCTTGTGTTACACAATTTGGACGTGGTCCGTGCTTTAAAGTTTTACTTACAAGCTACTAAATATTTTCGTCAAACATCTGCTTTGTTTGTTGTCTACTCTGGACAGAGGAGAGGTCAAAAGGCTTCGGCAACCTCTTTTTCTTTTTTACTAAGAAGCTTAATCCGCTTAGCCTATGAGACTGCTGGACAGCAACCTCCTGAAAGGATTACAGCTCATTCCACTAGAGCTGTGGCTTCCACTTGGGCCTTTAAAAATGAGGCTTCTTTTGATCAGATTTGCAAGGTGACGACTTGGTCTTCGCTTCATATTTTTTCAAAATTTTACAAATTTGATACTTTTGCTTCTTTGGAGGCTATATTTGGGAGAAAGGTTTTACGGGCAGTGGTTCCTTCCATTTAAGTTCCTGCCTTGTCCCTCCCTTCATCCGTGTACTTTAGCTTTGGTATTGGTATCCCACAAGTAATGGGTGATCCGTGGACTGGATACACCTTACAAGAGAAAACACAATTTATGCTTACCTGATAAATTTATTTCTCTTGTGGTGTATCCAGTCCACGGCCTGCCCTGTCATTTTAAGGCAGGTAATTTTTAAATTTAAACTACAGTAACCACTGCACCCTATGGTTCCTCCTTTCTCGGCTTGTTTTCGGTCGAATGACTGGCTATGACAGTTAGGGGAGGAGCTATATTACAGCTCTGCTGTGGGTGTCCTCTTGCAACTTCCTGTTGGGAATGAGAATATCCCACAAGTAATGGATGATCCGTGGACTGGATACACCACAAGAGAAATAAATTTATCAGGTAAGCATAAATTGTGTTTTCTACAGTAAAAGAGGCAAATTATTCACGTTGACATAGAGCTTATTTACTTTGACCTAAAAAGACAGGCTAAAGTGACAGTATTTCAAATTTTCTTTTTTTCTGGTAGCTAATGAGAATAAATGTACAAACAATTCACAAAGTGAAACAAGATAAAAATAAATGTGAAAAATAAAAAAAATAAAAATACGCTAAAAAGTTCAATCAGAAAAGGAAGGATATGTCTGTTCCTGGAAGTAATTTCCCTGGGACTTGAATCTTCAATTAGACCTCAAAAATAAGAGAAAACACAAAATAGTGTAATTCTCTAAACCCGCTGGATACGATATGGTAATAGGACGAATGATTACTCACATTTGTTGGATGCGCACACCTACTTTATACTGGTAGGTAAACAGTATCCCACAACGAAATAGGTTAAATGAGAGATATTTATTAAAATGTTAAAAAACGTCTCAAATGCGCAGTATACCTAATTGTGCAAAGGATCCAACAGGAAAACAGTCAATCACTGTCCAGAGTGAACCAATATACCGGATGGATACGGATGGAGAGCAGAAACTTAACTGCTTGCCAACCGCGATCCTCGACCAGATAAGTATAACTCCGCCCTGAGCGTAACTGGCACATTTTGACGTAGTGGTGGAAAGAAGTTCCAACGTATGTTTAGCTGACCAACTTGCAGCTTTGTCAAGGAATAAAGTACGCATGTCAAAATCGTCCTTTATACAACATATTTTAATGTCTGCCATGATTGTTAAGGTAAATATGGATTCAAAACTGGCAATCTGAACCAACCATTGGTAACTTAACACATAATTGGTAATTTATGGAAACATTTGTTAAGGGTAAATCGTAAACAGTTACATATAGTAAATGTGTCATATTAAATCATTATGGTATAGATATACATTCTTACATAGCTAACTTGACATTATCAGTATATATTATCAGTTTGTGAGCATAATAAAATTCAATTAATGTGAAGACATTGTGAGAAATAAATATATATCAAATATCTGTACCCCTATACAGAAGATACTTATTAACTCAAGACTCTCTTAAAAAGTGATGGATTGCAAAATCTTTGTTAAGACTGTTGGGTATGAAACTATACATAACATGGATCCATTTCATCTCCCTGCGGCCCAAGGTATTCTGAATATCGCCCCCTCTCTAATTAGGTTCCACCTTTCTAATACCTAGAAACTGTAAATCTGCAATCTTTCTATTTTGCTTGTAATTAAAATGAGCAGAGACAGAGTGATTAAGGAATTGTTTCTCAATATTATATATATATGTTCATTAAGTCTGGTTTTTAATAATCTTGAGGTGCATCATATATAAATTAGGTCACACGAACAGCACAACAAGTAAACAACATTCTTGCTGTTGCACGTAATGAACTGATCAATATCATAGCTTTTTTGCCATCTTTAGAGTAAAATGTATAAGTGATTTTGGGTGCTGATTTCATTTGTTTGCACCCATTGCATTAGGTGCCAATACTGCAATGCATGCAAACAAATGAATTCAGCACCCAAAATCACTAATAAATTTTACTCTAAAGATGGCAAAAAAGCTATGATATTGATCAGTTCATTATGTGCAACAGCAAGAATGTTGTTTACTTGTTGCGCTGTTCGTGTGACCTAATTTATGTAGGACCTCAAGATTATTAAAAACCAGACGTAATGAACATATACAGTATATATATATAAAATCATGAGAAAAAAATCCTTAATCACTCGGTCTCTACTCATTTTAATTACAAGCATAATAGAAACAGATTTACAGTTTCTAGGTATAAGAAAGGTGGAACCTAATTGGAGAGGGGGCGATATTCAGAATACCTTGGGTTGCATGGAGATTAAATGTATAGCGGTACAGATATTTGATATATATTTATTTCTCACAATGTCTTCACATTAATTGAATTTTATTATGCTCACAAACCGACTGTAACTGTTTACGATTTACCCTTAACAAATATTTCCATATATTACCAATTATGTGTTAAGTTGCCAATGGTTTGTTCAGATTGCCCGTTTTGGATCCATATTTACCTTAACAATCATGGCAGACAAGTCTTCACAAACTTCCGGTTTCATTAAAATATGTTGTACAAAGGACGATTTTGACATGCGCACTTTATTCCTTGACAAAGCTGCAAGTTGGTCAGCAAAATGAATGTTGGAACTTCTTCCCACCACTACGTCAAAACGTGCCAGTTACGCACAGGGCGGAGTAATACTGATCCGGTCAAGAATCGCGGTTGGTAAGCGGTTAAGTTTCTGCTCTCCATCCGTATCCATCCGGTATATTTGTTAACTCTGGACAGTGATTATTGACTGTTTTCCTGTTGGATTCCTTTGCACAATTGTGTATACTGAGTATTTGTGACGTTTAACATTTTAATAAATATCTCTCTTTTAACCTAATTCGTTGTGGGATACTGTTTACCTACCAGTAAAAAAAAGTAGGTGTGCGCATCATACAGAGCTTGTATGACCTCCAACAAATTTGAGTAATTATTCGTCCTATTACCATATCGTATCCAGCGGGTTTACAGAATTACACTATTTTGTGTTTTCTCTTATTTTTGAGGACCAATTGAAGATTCAAGTCCCAGGGAAATTTCTTCCAGGAACGGACATATCCTTCCTTTTCTGATTGAACTTTTCAGCGTATTTATTTTTTATTTTTCACATTTATTTTTATCTAGTAGCACATGACTATGCCATTGGCAATGAGGTTTCTACCTAAAGTTCCCCATTTTTCATAATTTTATTTATCTAAGGTCTAGGTTGTATAACTGGTCCCCAAGTCATGAAAATTTTACCTGTGGCACAAATTGTCAGCAGTGTCCAAAATAGATTTCTATTTTACATTAGCATTATCACATATATACAGAAATATATATTTAATAATTAAAATGACAAGGGGCAAAGGGGTTAAACACACAGTAGAAGTGCTGCTCAGGACCTGCGGGGCACTGCTGGCCCCAAGCAGAACCGCTAGTGCTTGGATTCACATTTGAGTCATGTGACAGTTTCCACTCGAGACCTGCAGTGCTCTACAGGTCGTGAGCAGCACTTCTATGTTTAATCCCTTTGTGAGGGTTAAAGACTAGGGATGGGCGAATGTGTAAATTTCCGAATTCGAATGTTAGAAGAATGTTATTACCGAAATTCGAATTACAAATCTGAATGTTGATACGAACGAATATTCTTAAAAATTCTATAATAGAATGCAATTTACAGTTTTCAAATGTCACTTTCGAATTCGAATGTTTATAATTAGATTGAATGTCCACATTCGAAATTTCGAATTTAACAAATACTATTCAGAAGTTCAATAGTTCATGTGATAGGGAATCTACTAAATTGATACATAATAGATACAAATATATCATTTCGAATGTTTCTATATAGAATATTGCATAATTTAAATATTACATTTAAAGAAAGCATTAGAAATACTATTACAAACATATAAATTCGAATATATCGAATTAGAATATTGCATAATTCGAATATTACATTTAAATAAAGCATTATAGAAACACTATTACAAATATATAAATTCGAATTTTTCAAATTCGAATATTGCATAATTCGAATATTAGATTTAAAGAGAGCATTAGAAATACTATTACAAATATAAATTTTTCTAAACAAATATTTTCGAATGTAATCGCAAAATTCGAAACCGAACATTCGAAAATCGAATGTTATTTGAACTTTTGAAATTCGATTCAAACAAATGAATGTGTTAAAATTTGTTTCATTTTTCGAATGTTGCGAAATATGCGCCCATCCCTATTAATAGTCTTAAAATTACATGCTCTAATGAATTAGAGCATGTCATTTTACAACTTTTATGGCCCTTTAAGGGTATTTTCTCAGCTCTGATGTATAGAATGTAGGAATCATGTTGCAATTGTAAATTGCTGATAGAACTCCTGTTTTTATATTTAGCATGCTTTTTACTTTGTTACACAGATGAGCTCATATTCCAATTACAGCATGCCACTATCCAGTCCCACATGGTTTACATGCATTTGCTGTTTAAAATCCTATTATACAGTCATCATGACTGATTTATTTATCATCAAGAGCAGACATTGACGTCTTTATTATTAATTAAATTGCTATAAGCCATAAAGCGTTTATATTGAACTAAGGTCAAAAATAGTTCTTTTTTTATGGGGGCAATTCTTAGCAGTAAGATATTGGAAATTAAAAGTAGATGTGTGTCCAAAGACACACATACTACACACCAGAAGCACCCCCTGAACACAGAGCTCGTAGTAGTCATGAACACACACACACATTAACAGCAGACACATGCAGCAGAGACACACATACAACACCAGAAGTACCCACCTGAACACACAGCTCCTAGTTATGAACACATACACATTAACAGCAGACACATGCAGCAGAGAGACACATACTGCACACTTACTGGCACACCAGAAGCACCTGCTGAACACAGAGCTCGTAGTAGTCATGAACACACACACACACATTAATGCAGCAGAGATACACATACTACACACTGGTACACCAGAAGTACCCAACTGAACACAGAGCTCCTGGTCATGAACACACACACACACATTAACATCAGACACATGCAGCAGAGACACACATACTACACACTGGTACACCAGAAGTACCCATCTGAACACAGAGCTCCTAGTCATGAACACACACACACACACATTAACAGCAGACACATGCAGCAGAGACACACATACAACACCAAAAGTACCCACCTGAACACACAGCTCCTAGTTATGAACACATACACATTAACAGCAGACACATGCAGCAAAGACACACATACTGCACACTTACTGGCACACCAGAAGCACCTGCTGAACACAGAGCTCGTAGTAGTCATGAACACACACACACACACATTAATGCAGCAGAGACACACATACTACACACTGGTACACCAGAAGTACCCATCTGAACACAGAGCTCCTAGTCATGAACACACACACACACACACATTAACAGCAGACACATGCAGCAGAGGCACACATACTACACACTGGTACACCAGAAGCACCCCCTGATCACAGAGCTTGTAGTAGTCATGAACACACACACATTAACAGCAGACACATGCAGCAGAGGCACACGTACTGCACACTGGTACACCAGAAGCACCCCCTGATCACAGAGCTTGTAGTAGTCATGAACACACACACATTAAAAGCAGGCACATGCAGCAGAGACACACATACAACACACTGGTACACCAGAAGTACCTACCTGAATACACAGCTCCTAGTTATGAACACATACACATTAACAGCAGACACATACAGCAAAGACACACATACTGCACACTTACTGGCACACCAGAAGCACCTGCTGAACACAGAGCTCGTATTAGTCATGAACACACACACACATTAATGCAGCAGAGACACACATATTACACACTGGTACACCAGAAGTACCCAACTGAACACAGAGCTCCTGGTCATGAACACACACACACACATTAACATCAGACACATGCAGCAGAGACACACATACTGCACACTTACTGGCACACCAGAAGCACCCCCTGAACACAGAGCTTGTAGTAGTCATGAACACACACACATTAACAGCAGACACATGCAGCAGAGACACACATACTACACACTGGTACACCAGAAGTACTTACCTGAACACACAGCTCCTAGTTATGAACACATACACATTAACAGCAGACACATGCAGCAGAGACACACATACAACACCAGAAGTACCTACCTGAACACACAGCTCCTAGTTATGAACACATACACATTAACAGCAGACACATGCAGCAGAGAGACACATACTGCACACTTACTGGCACACCAGAAGCACCCCCTGATCACAGAGCTTGTAGTAGTCATGAACACACACACATTAACAGCAGGCACATGCAGCAGAGACACACATACAACACACTGGTACACCAGAAGTACCTACCTGAATACACAGCTCCTAGTTATGAACACATACACATTAACAGCAGACACATACAGCAAAGACACACATACTGCACACTTACTGGCACACCAGAAGCACCTGCTGAACACAGAGCTCGTATTAGTCATGAACACACACACACATTAATGCAGCAGAGACACACATATTACACACTGGTACACCAGAAGTACCCAACTGAACACAGAGCTCCTGGTCATGAACACACACACACACATTAACATCAGACACATGCAGCAGAGACACACATACTGCACACTTACTGGCACACCAGAAGCACCTGCTGAACACAGAGCTCGTAGTAGTCATGAACACACACACACACACACATTAATGCAGCAGAGACACACATACTACACACTGGTACACCAGAAGCACCCCCTGAACACAGAGCTTGTAGTAGTCATGAACACACACACATTAACAGCAGACACATGCAGCAGAGACACACATACTACACACTGGTACACCAGAAGTACTTACCTGAACACACAGCTCCTAGTTATGAACACATACACATTAACAGCAGACACATGCAGCAGAGACACACATACAACACCAGAAGTACCTACCTGAACACACAGCTCCTAGTTATGAACACATACACATTAACAGCAGACACATGCAGCAGAGACACACATACAACACCAGAAGTACCTACCTGAACACACAGCTCCTAGTTATGAACACATACACATTAACAGCAGACACATGCAGCAGAGAGACACATACTGCACACTTACTGGCACACCAGAAGCACCTGCTGAACACAGAGCTCGTATTAGTCATGAACACACACACACATTATTGCAGCAGAGACACACATACTACACACTGGTACACCAGAAGTACCCATCTGAACACACAGCTCCTAGTTATGAATACATACACATTAACAGCAGACACATGCAGCAGAGACTAACATACTGCACACTGGCACAACAGAAGCACCCCCTGAACATAGCGCTCCTAGTCATGAAGACAAACACATTAACAGCAGACACACATATACATTGCACAAAAATCACCCAACAGCACAGAGCTCCAAGTCACAAATACACACACATTAACTGCAGACACGTACTGCAGACAAAAACACCCACACATATACATTGCACACAGATAAACACAAAGCACCCACACATATACATTGCATACAAATACACACAAAGCTAAGCACCCAGACGCACACATACACTGCTCACAGACACACACAAATCACCAAGGCAGACACATTATGTGCAAATACTACAGACACACACAAAGCACCCAGATGCACACAGACACACACAAATCACCAAGGCTCAAACATTACATGCAAATACAGGTAGCCCTCAGTTTACGCCGGGGTTAGGTTCCAGGAGGAATGGTTGTAAATTGAAACCCAGTTTATAATGTAAGTCAATGGGAAGTGAGGGAGTTTGGTTCCAGGCCCCTCTCAAAATTGTCATAAGTAACACCTAATACATTATTTTTAAAACTTTAAAATGAAGACTTTAAATGCTAAACAGCATTATAAACCTAAAAATATAGATTGTATCATCATCAAACTAAGTTTAATGAACAAAAACATTTGCTAAACATCACCTAATAAAATAATTACACTACAGACTGCATCATCCTCAAACTAAGTTTAATGAACAAAAACATTTTTTTTACTGCAATCAGTTCTCTGCATTGTTAGCATGTTAGATAATATTGGGTCTGCACCTATTCTATGCATTTCAGTCTGCAGTGATTAATAAGTAGTTAGGCACCCTCACCTCAAGCAGCTGGACAGGAAGATAATAGGGAAGTGCCTGCTAAATTTTGCTCGATAGATCTGGTCTGATCTGTGTACACAGATCAATTTAAGGCTGTTAAGTTGCATAATTTTGCTGCAAAACAAGCAGATAGCTCCACCTACTGGCTATTTTAATTAGTGCATTGCTTTCCAAAAGCTTTTCAATAGCAGTCACATGATTAAAAAAAAAAGGTTGTTATTCTGAAACGGCGCAAATTGAACCGGTGTAAACCGAGGGCCACCTGTACTACAGACACACACACAAAGCACCCAGACACATACATACACTGCACACATACACACACAAATTACCCAGGCACACACACTACATGCAAATACTAAAGACACCCACACAAAGCACCCAGACGCACACATTACATGCAAATACTACAGACACACCCACCCAGACCCGAACATACACTGCACATAGACACACACAGATCACCAAGGCACACACATTACATGCAAATACTACAGGCACATAACATACACTGCACACAGACACACACATTACATGCAAATATTACAGACACACACAAAACACCCAGACGCACACATACACTGCACACAGACACACACAAATTACCCAGGCACACACATTACATGCAAATACTACAGACACACAAACAAATCACCCAGGCACACACATTATAATGCAAACACATATACACTGCACACGGACATACATGCCAAAAGCATTCAGGCACACACAGATCCTAGTCACAAACACACATACTGCAGCCTCATACACAAAGCACCAAAACCCTCAACAGCACATAGATACACAAAAATTGCTCCCTGTCCCCCGGGCCCCTCACTGCCCTGACAAGGTGCAGAGACAAATTATTTATTAATTCTGCAATTTTAAAGTTGCAGTAAATGTGTATTTATTTATTATGTGCCTTACCTATACATTGTGCTGGCACAACCTACTTTGTGCTAGTGCAGAAATTCTATGAGACACAAAACAAATTAACCAATTACTTGTAATTTGAGCACAAACCTGAAAGCAGTAAAATTATATAAATAATTTAAATGATCTATAGAGTGAGTTTGGGGCTTTATAGAGTGAATTGGTCCAACAATAGGAAGAGGCTATTCTGTATATTGACCCAATTCTAGTTTTTGTATGCAAGACTCTGAATATTATCTCCTGGCGCATATAAAGTGATTTCCTGTATACAACCTATTTTTGTTCTTTAGAAATCCAGTCCCTGTAAATATAAAAGGATCATATATGTGTGGATGAGGAGGGCTGTATAGAGAGTGACAATGCCAGTCTATCCGTCCTCTATACAGACTCTGCCTTGTATATAGCTCTCTTTTCTTTGTATATTTACTTTAAATCCCTCTATAGGTAGTACCCAACACCAAGACTCAGGTCTTCATACAGATTTTTTTGTCTCTCCCAAACACTCCCACAGGCTGCTCCTGTACCATCCAGCCATGGCCATAAGCTGCTCCTGTACCATCCAGCCATGGCCTTAGCCTGCTCCTGTACCATCCAGCCATGGCCTTAGCCTGCTCCTGTACCATCCAGCCATGGCCTTAGGCTGCTCCTGTACCATCCAGCCATGGCCTTAGCCTGCTCCTGTACCATCCAGCCATGGCCTTAGGCTGCTCCTGTACCATCCAGCCATGGCCGTAAGCTGCTCCTGTACCATCCAGCCATGGCCGTAAGCTACTCCTGTACCATCCAGCCATGGCCGTAAGCTACTCCTGTACCATCCAGCCATGGCCGTAAGCTGCTCCTGTACCATCCAGCCATGCCCACAGCTGCCCCTAAACAGTCTGGACTCACCCCTGAACCAACCAGCCATCTCCACATGGTCCCCTGAACAGCACAGACTTCCCTAACACCCAACAATGCCCACTGGCTGCCTTTATAACCACATCACCTAAACCCACACCGTGACACCTAAACACAAGCCCAAACTGCTTTGACTTTGCCCTTGGATAACTTAGAAATGTATTTTCCCTTTCTCTGATTATTATTTCATATCTTATAGCTAGCAATAAAGGCCTTGTGACTAGTCTTAGAAGCTGAAACTAAAAATGAAATGATAGCAGCAGCAGTGGGTTGATAGATACCTACCATACTACCTTACCATACTTCACTCATACTTCAATAGTAATAATAAATACTAATAATAATAAAAAATGGATATGCAATGTAAACTTGCTTTTGAAGCAACTACCAGGTACCATGACAACAAGGCAATGGACACTAAGTAAAATACCCTGGCTCATAGCTGTAAACCCTCCCTTGTTTTACCCAACTGTTGCATGGAGGGATGGTTCTCTTCCCTTTCCTCCTTTTAGCTTTTCAAGTGAGGCAGTGAACCATGCAGAACTGACCCAGACCAATGTAGCTAAGCATCAAATATGTTCCTACATTTGTTCTATGTGATTAAGGGATCAAATAAAAAATGCAAGTGCACTCTGCAGTACTGACTTTACACTTTAATTGCTTGTGGGCTAGATTACAAGTGGAGCGCTAATTAATCGCTCAAATTTACCAGTTTACGGCGAGCAATAAATAACCAGCCATTACAAGTGGCTGGTTATTGCTACCGTGAGCTGGAGGTAGCAATTAGCGGTCAAAAAATTAACCAGAGGTCAGACCTGTAGTTAATTTTTAAATGTCCCCCAATTGCCCCCAAAATAACATGAGGTCCTATTTAATTTATATGAATATATTCATATACATATTTATTTATATTTGCTGCCCATCGCTGCACGACTTACCCCTTTCTCTGTGCTAGTTCTCATGACTATGGAAGCGCGCTCTCTTGAGCATAATGCTTCCGTGCAATGCTAACGCAAGGTCGTGTTTGCATTGTACATCACTTGTAATACCAGCGCACATTTGTGTGCACTGGTATTACTAAGTTGAGCGCAAAAATCGCTTTCGCAGAAGCGATATATTGCGCTCAACTTGTAGTCTAGACCTGTGTGTTTAACAGGCAATCTAGGAGACAATGGGGCCTATCTATCAAGCTCCGAATGGAGCTTGACGCCCGTGTTTCTGGCGAACCTGCAGGCTCCCCAGAAACAGCAGTTATGTAGCAGCGGTCTAAAGATCCGCAAGACCTATGATACATAGGCCTCAAGGTGTTAGATCACTGCTTTCTACGTTTTTTAATGGCAATCAATTTGTTAAATCATTGCTGCCTCTATGTCATAGAGCAGTAATTTAGCCCCTTGATTGCCTTTTGTGTTCTGAGCAATTGTTTTTATAAATAAAATAGTGCAGCTGTTAAACATAAATAAATGCCTACTTTTCATGTAAAAGACAACTTTACTGTTTAAATTATTCTAAAGAACTGCATCTTTCGGAGGTTCTGTACAAATGAAGACATTACATAATAAACAAAAGCTATTAAGCGCAGACTTCATCAAGTCATAAAGTTGTATAAATGTTTTCAAACATCAATCCACTGCCTCCCAGACATTTTCCAAAATTAATCAAAGTGACAAATAGATTGTGGTGAAGACTGGAGGAAAAGCATGAAGTTTTACCTGCTACACAAGTCTAGAAACGCGTTTTATTTCTACACACCCTGTCTCATACAAATATATGTTTCCACTGCACACCTACAATATCGCTTATCGCCTCAGGGGGTTTTGTTTGCATGAAAATAATTAGTATAAAAGAGCAAATCAAACATCAGAAATTATTACTTGTTCCACTCATCAAAAACATTCTAAGCATGCAAATGCTTGTACACTGCAAGGGTACTGACACAATAGCTTATGTTTCTGAATCTATAATCCCAGGTTGTACATAGAGATGGTGATTCATAAGCCTCACCCTTTGTGTTTGTTCACATCATTTCAATACAACTGTAAGGCCACTCAAATGTTCCTAAAATCTAAAAATCTGATTTTTTTTATACACATACCTAACATGATTATGGCAGATGTGGTTCAAAATGTGCTTCAAAGCGAACAATTCTTTAAAGTTTGCTGATTGGACAAGATTCTTTATTCACTTAAATTAGCAAATATGCATGTTAAATTTGCTTTAGTGATTTCAGTGTTTAAGTGAAGTTATTTTCACAACGTAGTGTGTTATTGAAGTGCATTGTGTGTTGAGATGTTGTATATTTTTTCGTAATTAAAGGGACATGAAACCCAATTTTTTTCTTCCATGATTTAGAAATAGCATACAATTATAAACAACTTTCTAATTTACTTCTATTATCTAATTTGCGTCATTCTCTTGATATTCTTTGCTGAAAAGCATATCTAGATATGCTTAGTAGCTGCTAATTGGTAGCTGCACATAGATGTCTCCTGTGATTGGCTCACCATGTGCATTGGTATTTCTTAATTAAAGGATATCTAAAGAATGAAGCAAATTAGATAATAGAAGTAAATTTGAATGTTGTTTAAAATTGTATTCTCTACCTTAATCACGAAATAATTTTTTAGGGTATAGTGTCCCTTTAAGTTAAGATACTCTGCAATATGAATTGCTATCATTAAATAAAGTTTTTAATAAAAGTATGAATATACATATATTGTGTAATTTATAGATGCACAACATTTTTTAACCAATGTAAAGTTTTTAAAATTCAAAATTCATTACATACAGCTAGGGTTGCCACCCGCCCCGGTTTCACCGGGACAGTCCCGGTCTGAGGCTCTGTGTCCCGGAACTCGCCTCAAATGCCCCAGGCTAAGCACTCCCCTGGCAGCAGTGACTCGAGCACAGACTTAACAAAAAATAAGCTGGCCAGAGGAGCGCTTAGCCCAGGGTTACAAACCGGGTAGGTGGAGGAGGAGAAATATAGTAAACAGGCTGCCAACCAGTAGGTCAGCACTATAATGACCGTGACGCCCCTAACATATATATATTTTGTATATGGGTCTGCAATGTTACTATGGTAGCCACTTGTTCCCCATCAACCTGACGCCTGAGGAGTATGACCCGGAAATAGTTTGTAAAATACTGAAAGCTAGGGCAAGATGGCGCAGCACACTGAGACATGTGAGTGATAGTGTTATCGTTACATGGTCGTTTCAGATTTTGTGGTCTATCTGTCATTGCGTGGCTTTGAGGGAAATGTGACCGTGCTACTTGTCCCGATTATATATATATATATTCCATAGAGTTCAACCCACTTCATCATCCTAGGGGCTGTAACCTAAATTCTCTCATATTGGTTTGCTGTAGACATGGGCATGCCATGGATGGGCTGATGTATTCTCTCATAATATTTTGCTGTAGACATATACAGCAATTGCAACAGCATTTATCCCCGGGCAGCGGTTAGGGGGACAACATAATGGGGAGATGATAACGATTCTGTAATTGGCATAGTCTTGGCGGCCCCCAATTGTTTGCTGTATTGGAGCAAATCTTTTATCGAATAGATACAGATTCATTGTTACCAAATACTTATTACTGCCATGTATATGTATTTACCATCAGTGCTGTCAACATGTATAAGTAGGGAAACAATAGGCTCCTGTGGGGGGAAACTATGGAAATGACAGAACTTTTATACCCTGATATTTTGGCCCCTATTGCACACGTTAATTTTATTATTAGGAGGGTAAAATGAAGATTATACATCTTTGTTGATAATTACAGCAGAAACATTAAACAATAATCAGCAACAATGAAAAAAGCAATCATTTTAAAATATATATTGTGTAAATATGTGTCAAAACAATATTAATTGCAAAGGACAATAGATATAGGAAATATTGCCAGTACAATACTCTGAAAAAATATATATTTCAATAATTGTAAAATAAAGTGTGTTTATTTATATATATATATATATATATATATATATATATATATATATATATATATATATATATATATATATATATATATATATATATATAAAAACAATGTAAATTTCAGTAACTTTTCAATGAAATATAGTGTAAATTTCTATCACTTTAAATATATACGCTTTAATTTAAAAATGATGGAAATGTACATTGTCACAGAGTATAGCTCTGGGGATATATCCTTTATTTAAAAAGAGATACCACTTATTAGTGTGTTACTATATTTATTCCTTTACCCTCATCGGGGCTTCTCTGCTGTGTGTCGTATAATATATATATGAATTTCATAATGAATTTGAGGCCGTGACAAGCCACGCCCCCAAACCACTACATACAGCTGTATAAATTATTTGTATGTGCACTTCATTTATATTTTCCAACCAGAGGGTGTTTTTCATTTATTTTAGAATTATGTGATGTAAATTCATGTCGTAAAACAATCATTTTAATATATGCTATATAAGTTTTATGGCTATTAAAGACTTTATTTAACATAATGTAATTTGTTAATAACAATCTTGTATATAGAAAATTATGTATATGCTGTTATTACAACATACATATAAATGTTATGTGAAGGAAAACTAAATATTTTATTTTAAACTATTACAAAATTTGAATGTTCTCTCTTATTATAGCAAATACATAAAAATAGGCATAACATTGGAATTTCTCTTTACTCTCTTTCAACTCCACCTTCTTTCTCCCCAATCTCTTTCCCTCTCTCTCTGTTTACTGCAAGCAAAATCTTTCATACACGAGTCTCCCACTCATTGGTGAGAAAAGTATTTTCTGTACAAATATATTACAAGAAAAATAAATATTAACGTCAATATAAATATGTTAATTCCTCAGGGTAGTTTCTAAAGAATCTAGCTCCCAGAGCGAACAGAGAAAGGAAAAGAGATTGGAGAGAAAACATGTGGAGTGGAAAGATAGTAAAGAGAAGAAAATAGTGGAAAGATAAAAAAAAAGTGGAGAGATGAGAGTGGATAGAGAAGACAGAAAGAGAGGGAGGAGGAGAGGAGAAGGTGAGAGAGGAGAAAGAGATTAAAGATAATGAAGTGAGAAGATTTGTGAAGAGAAGGGAGAGGGGAAATATTACAGAGAGGTAAGGAGAGAGGAGAAAGAAAGAATTGAAGAGATAGAATGGATAGAGTTAAAGGGAGAAATTAAAGGGAGAAGGAAGGAGAGCAAATAAAGAGTAAAGATAGAAGGGGAGAGTAAATATATGAGAGAGAGTAGAAAGAAAACATAGAAAGGAGAATTAATATAGAGAAAGAAAAGTGAAAAGAGAGGAGAAAGAGTAATAATGGAGAGAGAATGGAGACAGAAAGAGAAGCATATTGGGCCAGATTACAAGTAGAGCGGTATTTACCACTTCCACTCGCTCTGTAACTCCGCTAGAATTAAAGGGACACTGTACCCAAATTTTTTCTTTTGTGATTCAGATAGCGCATGCAATTTTAAGCAACTTTCTAATGTACTCCTATTATCAAATTTTCTTCATTCTCTTGGTATGTTTATTTGAAAAGCAAGAATTTAAGTTTAGATGCCGGCCCATTTTTGGTGAACAACCTGGGTTGTCCTTGCTGATTGGACAGCACCAATAAACAAATGCTGTCCATGGTTCTGAACCACAAATTTGCTGGCTCCTTAGCTTAGATGCTTTCTTTTTCAAATAAAGATATCAAGAGAACGAAGAAAAATTGATAACAGAAGTAAATTAGAAAGTTGCTTAAAATTGCATGCTCTATCCGAATCATGAAAGAAAAAAATTGGGTTCAGTATCCCTTTAAGCTCTTTGCACGCGTTGGGTAGAGCTCATATTACAAGTTGAAAGTAAAAGATTTTTGCTTGCTCGCTAACCCAATGTGCATAAAAAGCTCTGAATATCACGCTCGCCTTAACATATTCCCCCATAGAAGTCAATGGAGCAAACCTGATCATATATATTCTCAAGTGCGCTACCCTGACACGAAAATATTAATATTTTACATTCAAAATGTTCTTCACATAGCAGAATATGATCTATTTATTAATAAAAAAATATTTTCATATATATCTTATGGTATTTTGGTACAATAAATATCTATACCTATATATAAATATATATATTATTATTATTATTATTATTATCGGTTATTTGTAGAGCGCCAACAGATTCCGCAGCGCTATAAACAAAGGGGGAGTACAACAAAACAATTATAGGGTAGAGGGCCCTGCCAAGAGTTGCACTGTTGTAGTCAGCTCTTAAGAAGGTGATCTACAAACAGCTGGACTTTTAGGCTTACATGCTAAGGGGGTTCAGGGGATTGCAGTGGAGGAGAGGAACTGGTATCAGGAAAGGTTAGCGTAGGTTGTATGCATCCCTGAACAGTAGAGTCTTTAGGGAGCGCTTGAAGCTTTTAAAACTAGAAGAGAGTCATGTGGAGTGAGGCAGAGAGTTCCACAAGATGGGAGCCAGTCTGGAGAAGTCCTGTAAACGGGAGTGTGATGAGGTGACAAGAGAGGAGGAGAGTAGGAGGTCATGAGTAGAGCGAAGGGGACGGGAGGGAGAGTATCTGGAGACAAGGTCTGAGATGTAGGGTGGAGCAGTGCAGTTGAGGGCTTTATATGTAAGAGTGAGAGTTTTGTGTTTGATCCTAGAGGCAAGAGGAAGCCAGTGAAGGGATTGGCAGAGAGGCGCAGCAAATGAAGAGCGACGTGTAAGGAAGATGAGTCTGGCAGAGGCATTCATTATGGATTGTAAAGGAGCTAGGCGGCAGGTGGGGAGACCAGGGAGGACAGAGTTGCAGTAATCAAGGCGGGAAAGAATGAGAGAGTGGATTAAAATATTAGTTGTGTCTTGTGTAAGGAAGTGTCTAATTTTAGAGATGTTTTTAAGGTGGAAGCGGCAGGCTGTAGCCAAGGACTGAATGTGAGGAGTGAAGGAAAGTCTTTGGTCGTCTTGCATGACCCGCACATTTGAGATCTCCCCAGAGTGGCTCGATGATATTAAGGTCAGGAGATTGTGATGGCCACTCCAGAACCTTTACCTTTTTCTCCTGTAACCACTGGAGAGTCAACTTGGCGTTGTGCTTAGGTTCATTGTAATGCTGGAAAGTCCAAGAGCGTCCCATATGCAGCTTTCATGCAGAAGAATGCAAATTGTCTGCCAGTATTTTCTGATAACATGCTGCATTCATCTTGCCATCAATTTTCACAAGACTCTCCGTGCCTTTAGAGTTCACCCCCCCCCCCCCCCCCCCCCAAAAAAAAACATCAGTGAGCCACCACCATGCTTCAGAGTGGGGATGATATTTTTTTCACTCCAAATTACAGTGTGCCAGAAGTTGTGAGACTTGTCAAGATGTTGTTGGGCATATTGGAGCCTGGCTTTTTTGTGGCATTGGTGCAGTAAAGGCTTCTTGCTGGCAACTCGACCATGCAGCTCATTTTTGTTCAAGTATTGTTGTATTGTGCTCCTTGAAACAACCACACCATCTTTTTCCAGAGCATCCTTTATTTCACCTGAGGTTACCTGTGGGTTTTTCTTTGTATTCCGAACAATTCTTCTGGCAGTTGTGACTGAAATCTTTCTTGGTCTACATGACCTTGGCTTGGTATCAAGAGATCTCTGAATCGTCCACTTCTTAATAAGTGATTGACCAGTACTGAATGGCATTGTCAAGGCTTTGGATATCGTTTTATATCCTTTTGCAATTTTATAAAGTTCCATTACCTTGTTACGCAGGTATTTTGACAGTTCTTTTCTGCTCCCATATCTAGCCTGCTCCACGTGAGAGCTAACAAACTCATTTACTATTTAAACACAGACACTAATTAAAATTTTAAAAGCCACAGATGTGGGAAATTTACCTTTAATTGCCATTTTAACCTGTGTGTTTCACCTTGTGTGTCTGTAACAAGGCCAAACATTGAAGGGTATGTAAAATTTTGATCAGGGCCATTTGGGGGATTTCTGTTATCATGATTTAAAAAGGAACCAAACAACTTCGTGATAATAAATGGCTTTCTGTTTTTTGGCATGATCAGTCGTATTTTAAAAATCAAGGCCAAAATTTCACGATTTCTGCCAGGGAATGCAAACTTTTGAGTACAACTGTAACTGTAAGTATTGTATCTTTATTTAAACTGTAGTTATTTGTTATTGTTATTTCTATTATTTTAAGCATAAGTATATCATTATATTGTAAAAATATTTAACGCACTACAAGGTTTTATGTTGCCTCAGCCCCTTAATGGATGGTGTTTCAAAAATATCTTACACACTTGTTAGTGCACGGAGAGTTTAAAAATATGTATAACAAAAAAAAAAAAAAAAAAAAGAGAAAGAAAAAAGAAAAAAAAACTCCTTTCCAGCACCAAGCTATCAAGGCAAAGATCAAATTGAATAAATATCATCAGTAAGAAGTGTGTCCTTAGTTCAAACCACACACAATTAAAACATATAGGGTCAGATTACAAGTGGATCGCTAAATATCGCTTTCAAGAAAGCGATATTTGCACTTCACTGCGTAATACCAGCCCACACTAATATGCGCTGGTATTATAAGCTAACAGCAATGCAAACACGAGTTCATATTTTTAATCAGTATCTCACCACTGGCGCATTTCCTGAAACATTTAAGCATGCATCAATCACACCAATCCTAAAAAGCCTTTGGTTGACCCCACCACCCCTTCTAACTATCAGCCGATCTCCTTGCTTGACTGACAATCTGTTTTCCGCTCTAAACACTCAACAGAAACTGCTTTTACTAAAATAACAAATATTCTGCTGTCAGCTAAAGAAAATGAACACTATTCCTAACTAATTCTTTTTGATCTATCTGCTGCTTCATATGTCTCAATCCACTCATTTATAGTTTTTTTTAACAGCATATCCTCTGATCCTTTGCCTCTCTCAGTTGGAGTACCGCAAGGCACTGTCTTGGATACCTTGCTTTTTTCTCTCTATACATCCTCCCTTGGAAAATGTATATCCTCCTTTGGCTTCCAGTACCACTTATATGCGGATGATACCCAAATCTATCTATCTATGAAGACTTTATTCTCAACACCTCACCCTAGGTCCGCTGTCTTGGAGATATACTTGACTCTGAACTTACATTCAATCCAGATATACAAGTGCTCACCAAATTCTGCCATACACACACCTATGCAACATCTCTAGAATTCAACCCTTCCATACTCAAGACACTAAAAAAATAATAATTCCCTCATTTTGTCACGCATTGACTACTGCAATCTACTTCTAAATATCCTTCCCAAACACCGCCTCTACCCCCTCCATTCTATTATCAATTTTTCAGCTAGACTCATCCACCTAAGTCACCGATCTGCATCAGCTGCTCTGCTAGACTCTACACTGGCTCCCCAATACAATCCAAAGTATTAACCCTAACATAGAAAGCACCCAACAGCCTCACTCCCAATTATATTTCCTCTCTCATCTCCAAATATTCCCTAACACATTTTCTATGATTAAGCTCTGACCTATATCTCTCCAGTCCTTTTATCTCTATGTCCCTATTCCGCCTCAAAGACTTCTCACGCACTGCTCCTGTCCTCTGGAACTCTCTACCCTGCTCCTTCAGACTGTCTCCAACCTTGTATAGCTTCAGATGCTCTTTGAAAACAAACACACCTATTCAGAGAGGCTTTTCATCCTACCCAAAATAAATCATGAACTGCCTTGACTCACTGCTGCAACTTAAATCCATGTGACAAGCTACCCCAAACCTTATGTCTCTGAACCCTCAACCTGTAGACTGTAAGCTCTTCAGGGAAGGGCCATCTTCCTCCTGTACTGGATCTGTTTAGTCTGTTATGTTTTTGTATTTATCACAAACCCTTGTCATTGTATACCCCTATCTCTGTACCGAGAGCTACACAATTTTGCAGCGCTATACAAATAAATGATAATAAATTAAAATAATAATAACAACATGGGAATTAGTATTTGCTAGGGTCTTATGTATGATTTTAATTTTTTATCTGCATTTGATTATAAGCATTGAACTTTCATCAATTTGAAAAGACGTCTTGAAAGAATAAATCTTTATTAAAATAACTCAGATGAAACTTATTGGTACAGATTAAGATCTTGCAGTCTTTCAGAAGTAAATCAAATTGAGAAAAAAATATTATGGCGAGACAAATCTCTTGGAGCAATGCACAGAATGAGAAACTGTTGTGCTGACCTGACTGGCACCAGCAATTCTACAGCTGAGAATTTTACAGGTTTTTTTTTTCTGCAACGTGAAGAACAATGTATATAAATGATAGAAAAGGGTTTTCTTTAAAATGCATGTGTAATCTAAGCTCTAACTGTAAGATTCCCCATGGTTCTCTGTTCATCCTCCCAGCAGGAACACTTCTCGAGGAAGAAATATTACAACAAATGTTATGGTAATTTAATATTTTGTATAGCTATATTTCTCTTGTCATAAATTCAAGTGTCATTTGCAAATTGAATCTATTGTAAAGGAAAGGTAAAACAATTCTCTGTGTGTTCAACAGAACAGTATGAGAAGGCATCTTACAACTATTCAGTGAATATTTATGAAAAATTACAAACTATGTAATGCCATAAAAATAAGTAGTCTCAAATGATCTTTTATTTAGATTTTTCTTGATATATAGAAATAACTATATGGCCAAAAGTATGTGGATAACCCTACAAACTATTGAGTTCAGGTGCTTTATCTACACCCACTGCTAACAGGTGCATACAATCCAGCAAGCAGACATCTTCAGCAAGCAAAATCCCCATAGTCAAACACTGTAATTACTATGGGTTATACTAAAGAGCTCAGTGGCTTTAAACATGGCACTGTCACAGGATGCCATTTTTGTGAAATGTCTGACCTACCAGATCTGTTCCAGTCAACTGTAAGTGCTATTATCGTAAAAATCACATATCATGTTTTGCATCGCGCACTATAGAGCTCCAACTTCCCTCTGGAAGCAACATCAGCACAAGAAACATGCAGCTTAATAAAATGTGTTTTCAAGACCGAGCAGTTGTACACAAGCCTCACATCAGCATGCACAATGCCAAGCCTCAGCAGGAGTGGTATAAAGCACACCGCCAACTGGACAGTGTGGAAACGCTTCACTATCTAGCAGTCTGATTGAAGAATCTGTGTGTGTTAGATGCCAGGAGAATGCTACCTACCAGAATGCATAGTGCCTAATATAAAGTCTGGTGTAGGAGGGTTAATGGTCTGGGGCTGTATTTTAGGGTTTAGAATAGGCAGCTTTGTTTCAGTAAAGATTCATATTAATGCTACAAGATACAAAGGCATTTAGGCAATTCGTAGCTTTCAACTTTGTGGCAGCAGATTAGTGTGGAGGAATTTGAGTGGCCTGCCCAAAGCACTAACCTTAATCTCAATGAACGTCTTTGGAATGATTTGGAATGCCAGACTTTCTCGTCCAAAATCAGTGTCTGACCTCACAAATGTTCTTTTGGCTGAAATGCACAAATTCAGACACACTCCAAAATCTTGTGGAAATCTATCCCAGAAGAGTAGCTCCAAAGAGGAAAGCCAACTCCATGTCAATGTCCATGGTTATGGATGGGATGTCCAACATCCTCATATAGGTGTGATTGTCAGTTGTCCATATACTTTTGGCCATATACTGTGTATGTGTATGTGTGTGCGTGTGTCGTGTGTGTGTCGTGTGTGTGTATGTGTGTGTGTGTGTGTGTGTGTATATGTGTGTGTGTGGGTGTCTATACACATTTTATAACCCTAAAAAATATTGTCATCAGAGCATAAAGTAGAAAGGTTAACCAACTTTTTTTTAAAAAATACTTTTGTGATGCTATTGGTAAAATTCAAATATGAAATTGTATTTAGTATCCATTTAGAACTCCACCCCACCTGCATTTGTCTCTTTCTATCCAAGATCTCTACAGCTGTCCTCAACATATATTTAGTTGAAATGTGCACCCATCAATGTAATTTTTATTTTATTTTCATATATTGTAATTGCTATTTGATGTTCTCCCAACATGCTTGAAAAACTGCTTCAACAGATGTCAGGCTTGCCTTATAACTTATTTATTGATAATCTTTATCCAGTGACCTCAAGTGAATTGCACTGTTTTATATGGGAAGGTAATGTTATCATTCATTCTTTAAATTCAGATTGGAAGAATTTTAGATCATGAGAAACATCTTTACTTAGTTGTTTAATCATTTTCCCCAAATGTTGGACCATGTTGTATTATAAAAATTAATTTTAGTGTTTGAGTTCTTTGGATATAGTTATTTTTATGTTTAAATCTTTTTTATTGTTATGGGTTTTCGCATTACAGAAATAAATCATCTCCTTTCGTAGAACAATCAATATACATTTAACTGAACAATTGGAAAAGGCTGAACAAGTACAAGTTATTACAGTATATAGGTTAAGTGTCTGTCTCTCCATATAGGACTGTCGGTTACCTTGTCCGACCATCGCTCAAGAGTTCTCCAGATATTTCAAATCAGTTAGTCTCTGGGCTTATTTTTATTCATATCTTCCATCCTTTTCCTGATTGTTCCAGGGTGTGTTGACCCATATTTAACCATATTCTTAAGACTCTATCAGGTAATAACCAACAGTTCAATAGTCTTAGAAATAAATTTAACTAGTAACTGGACTTAAGCTGTATTCCTTGGGATCTCTTTAGATTTCTTAACTTCAGCGTAGGTAAAGAACAATGAGTAACACAAAAAAAGTATACCAAAAAACAAAAATAAAGTAAACTGGGTTGCCAGGTGTCTCCTCCTGTCTTCACTCCCAAGTCTTGCTGTCCTCTCCTCCTACTTCTAGGCTACAGGAGTCAATCTTACTCTAACTGATTATTTGTCTGTTCAGTGTCCAGTAAAACCAGATCTTTTCAAATTGTGTTTGTGTGTCTAGTATCTGTGAAGCGGATTCATACATTCGGTGTGTTAGAGAAATCTTATTGAAAACTTCTTCCCATGGGGGTGCTGAGGTTTTCCAGTGTTTTGCTATACAAGATCTGGCTACCATACAAATTATTCTAATGAAAGTGTTTATCTGTTTGTTAAACTGGGGTAATGGGATGTGTAGGAGAGCCTGTAATGGAGTCAACTGAATGTGTTCATCTAGAACTGAGCTTAGCAGATCGGACGTTTTAGCCCAGATATCTCTTACCCTCCTGCATTCCCACCACATATGACAATAGGAGCCCACCTCCCCACATCCTCTATAACAGGACCTATTATGACTGGGTGACATGTGTGCGGTTTTCATTGGGGTTAGGTACCACCTAAACATTGTCTTGATAGTGTTTTCTCTTAAGTCGGCACTTAAGAGTCCCTTACAGGCTGAATTAAACGTGTCATCCCACCATTGCTTATCTTTATTTATATCTAAATCTCTTTCCCATTTCAGAATCAGGTTAGGTTTTGATGAATTGTTAGTTGCTTGTATCTGTAGGTATAATTTAGAAATGGCCCCTTTTGGTCTATGTGTGGACTTAAGTAGGCTCTCTAGAGGTGTGGTTATGTTGGTTTGAAGGTCTTTAATATATTCGTGGATTGCAGAATTAACTTGGAGATATTGGAACCATTGTAGTTTTACTGAATCTAATTGGGTTTGGATCTGATTGAAAGTCTTAGGCTTACCTCCACTTAGCCAGTCTGCCACCCTATAGAGGCCCTTATTGAGCCATTTGTCTACTATGTGTTGTGACTCTTTGGGAAGTAAATATCTAATTGGGTGTACTAATGTTTGGTTAGATAAGAGATTCTGTCTTTTCGTTAAAAAGGACCATATTTCAATAGTATGTTGTGTGACTTGTAATCCTGGTTTGTCCTTGAGATCCCTCCTTGTGTGTTTATGCCAAAGAAAGTCGTCTGGGTAAGGGGTGTCTCTTATCTCTGCCTCTAGGTTGGTCCAAATGATCCCTTCGACATTACTTCCCACTAGTGTCGTTTGTGCTAGTCTCGCTGCTCTGTAATATTCTACTATGTTGGGTGCTCCAATTCCACCCAGACTCCTATGTTTTGTTATCAGAGCGGTTGCTATACGAGCTCCCTTATTCCCTCTAATGAAGATTATTAAGTCTCTTTGCAGTCTCTCTAGATCCTTTAATGGAACTTTTATGGGTAAGGTTCTAAATAAGTATAATATCTGGGGAAGAATTGACATTTTGACTGTAGCTAGTCTGCCTAACCACGAAAAGGTGTGTGTCTTCCATTTGCTCAAGTTTTTCCTTATCTCCTTATATAAAGATTCATAATTGTATTTATATAATTGATCGATTTGAGGTGTAAGGTGTATTCCTAGGTATTTAAGTGAGTGGGTAGCCCATCTTACCTCAAAGTTAATGTCTATAATTTTTTTAGTATGTTGCAGAAGTCCCAAGGGTAGTGCTTCACATATTTTCTAGGTTGACTTTATACCCTGATATTTGGGAAAATTGGTCCAGTAACTTGTATAGATTGGGTAAGGATGTGAGGGGTTTTGTCAGTGTCAGAAGGATATCATCTGCAAAGAGTGTCAACTTATATTCCCGGTCTTTGATCTTCACCCCTGTGATATCTGGATCTAGTCTAATTTTGGCCGCTAGGGGTTCTATGCAAATTGCAAAGAGCAGAGGCGACAACGGGCATCCCTGCCTTGTGCCGTTTAGTATGGGAAAACTCTTAGATTTATATCCCGAGATAGATACCTGAGCTGAGGGGTTAGAGTAGATTGCATTTAGGGTTTTAATAAAGGCTCCCTCAAATCCCATTTGTTGTAGCACTGCAAACATGTATCCCCAGTCTATTCTATCGAATGCCTTCTCCGCATCCAACGAGAGGAGCAGAGAAGGCACTCGATTGTCTCCCACATAGTCTATAATGTTCAGCAGTCGTCGTATGTTCTCTGGTGCTTCTCTATCTTTCACAAAACCCACTTGATCTGGGTGTATCAGCATTGGGAGAATGTGTTTTAGTCTATTGGCCAATATCTTCGTTAATATTTTTAAGTCCTGATTAATGAGCGATATTGGTCTGTAATTTGCACACAATTTGTGATTTTTACCGGGTTTAGGGATCACTATTATTTTAGCCTGCAACATGTCTGTTGGGATGGTGTGTCCCTCCAAAATAAAATTACAGAGATCCGTGAGGTGGGGGATAAGGTTTTCCTTAAAAGCTTTATAATATTCCCCCGCAAACCCGTCTGGTCCCGCTGCCTTCCCCATTTTGAGTTCCTTTATAACCTTCCCAACCTCCACCCTTGTGACTGGGGCATTTAGTGTGTCATTGTCGTCTTTGGTAAGTAGGTACATGTCAGCTTCTCTCAAAAACTTCTCTGTTTGGCATTTTAAGGTGTTTGAGTGTGTTACTTTTTTACCATCAAATAGATTTCTGTAAAACTCTGCAAATGCGTCTGTTATATGTTGTGGGTGGGACACTGAGGTGCCGTTCGCCAGTAAAATAGAGGGAATGATGGATGCTCTACATCTCTCTTTTAATTTATTTGCTAGGTATCTATCGGGTTTGTTTGCATGGATGTAATATTGTGTGTTTAGTTTCTGGATTGCTCTAGTCGATTGGTTGTTTAGTATACTAGCCAAGTTTTCTCTTTTGGTTGTGATGGTAGAGAGAATTTCCTTTTTTTGTGTGATTTTGTGTTGCTTCTCTAGGTCTGCGATTTCTTTGTGTAATTGTACCAGCTGAGCTTTGTACTGTTTATTGCTTTTGGATTTGTCCTGGATGAGTAAACCTTGCATGCATACTTTGAGTGCTGCCCAGGGGGATATAGGATTAGTAGTGGATTCTTTGTTAAATTCCCAATATTCGGTTAATGATTTGACATATTTATCTTTATGTATAGGGTTTTTTAAATATGATGGGTCATATGTCCAGGTTCTTTGTCTTTGTGTATCTACAAATCCTTCCAGGTGTAAGGAGAGTATTGAGTGGTCTGACCACACACATATCTGAATTGACGAGGTCTGTAGAAGTGGTTGTAGGACTTGGCTAATAAATATGTAATCCAGTCTCGTGTATTGCTTGTGGGCTGCTGAATAGAAGGTAGTGTCTAGAGTCTTACCATATAGCGTGTACCACGAGTCAAATAGCGCATGTGGGGCTAAGTGCTCTAGAATAGAGTTCACTATCCTGTTGTGTCTAGTTTGTTTGGCAGTAAGTTTAGTTTTGTTTTCTACAAATTTGGTCATGGTAATGTTAAAGTCTCCTGCTAGAATGATTTTGTGTTGGGACCAGTTAGTAAGTAGGTTAGATATATGGTTGAAAAAGGAGTGTTGGTTATCGTTGGGAGCATATATATTACATAAAATGACATTAGATTCCCCAAATTGGCCTTTAATTATAAGATAGCGCCCCTCTCTATCCGCTATAGTAGATTCGTGTTTGAAATCGAGACTAGCATGGACCAGAATCAAGACCCCCCCGTTTCTTAGCAACGGTGGTTGCGTGATAATGTTGTGTGAAGTTTTTTGCCCAGTATTTTGGGATTATGTCTCTAGTAAAGTGGGTTTCCTGGAGAAATAAAATATTGGCCCCTGGACGATGGTATTGGGACATGGCTGTACGTCTTTTAATATTGGTGTTTAAACCCCTCACATTATGAGATATAAGGTGTATTTTTGGAATCTTGGAATAGATGTTTTGTGATGTTTAGCTTTTGTCGACCTAGATATGTAAAATTTTAATACATACGATCCTAAAGAGGAGAGTGGTTCCACCATGAAGACCTTACTGTGATAATCTGACCTGGGAGGAGGGACAGCCCCGGCAACCTTAAAGGAAATAAAAAATGTAAATAAAATAAAACTTTTAAAGAACATACAAAAATAACAACATAAGCAATAACAGATTTTACATCTAATCATTAATTAACACTAATATCACCTTAAAATAGGTGATTAGAGCTGAGTAAAGGCGAAGATTATACTAATAGCTAAATTGTCAGCAACGTTAAAACAGGATTTAATTTCACCAAACATGGAACTTAAACCGGAGTTAACTGTCTGTGTAGCATCTCTTTCAAACTAGAGGAAATATATTATGGGTTCTGACTCTTTTCACAGATTATACTTTCGAAAATGGCCCCTCAAGTTCTCCTTCTAGGAAGGGCTTAAAGTTACAAACTGCCAGTTAGCGGCTCAAGGGGTGGATCCCTCTCCCCCCTATATTATTGTCGGAGTTTCGAAGGGTGACCTTTTGGGTGGCTGTCTGGTATGATTTCTTGACTCTCTTTCGGTTTACTTTTGTCAATCTTGATTGGCCAGAGGTGCTTGGCGAAAGATGTGGCTGTTCTTCAGTTTGCATGGTTGGGGTTTCCATCCCCAGAAGCTTGCAGGTGGAGGAGATGTCCTCTATGTCATGAACTGTGATGGTTTTATTGTCCTTGAGAATGTGCAGGGCAAAGGGGAATCCCCATCTGTATTTGATTTGATTTTTACGTAATATAGAGGTCAGGGGGCGTAAGGTACTTCTTCTCTGCAGTGCACGGAGGCTAAGGTCCTGGAAGAATTGAATAATGCTTCCTTTGAATTTATAAGTTGGTTTGTCTCTGGAAGCTTTAAGGATTTTTTCTTTATCTTGGAAGAATGACAGTTTTATAATGACATCTCTAGGTGGTGCCTCTTCTTTGGGCCTTGCCCGTAAAGCCCTGTGGGCTCTTTCAATTGCAAATACTGATTCTTCAGGTTCCCCTGTGATATTTCTAAACAGGTGTTGTAGATATGTGTTAAGTTCGGGGTTAGTAATTGTTTCCGGAACCCCTTTTAGCCTGATGTTATTGCGGCGCGACCTATTTTCTAGGTCATCGACCTTATCTTGTAAGTCGTTAATGGTTTGTTGTTGTATCTGTAGGGTCTGAGATGAGGCTTCTATTTCGTTTGTTACTGTATCCCTATGCTCCTCTAGAGCTTCCATTCTGCCTCCTAAGTCTGTTATGTCAGCCCGTATGTCGTTAAGGCTAGATGTGACGGCTGTATGCATGGAGTCTATTTTCCCCCATAACTTCTCAAAGTTTGCAGCAATGTCTAACTTCGAGACCAGATCTTTAAAGTCTGCTTTTGTTAGCGGTGTTGTGTCTTTAAGGGAAGATGACTCTGTTTCTGTGTCTGAGTCTTTTTCTGATTCCATTTTGTCTGGCTCTGTTAATTTGGAGTGTCGTGAAGGCTTGAAAAAGGCACTCATATTTGTCGTTTTATTCGTTTTGTCCCCCTTAATCAATTTTTTGCTTGACATATTAACTGTCTGCTTCCAGAGTTGAATTAGTGTATTGCAAGAGAGTGAGTTATAGGAAATCTTCTCTTTGGTGATAAACTCTCACTAATGTATGTGGATATAATCGCACTGCAAAAGTAAAAATATTTTAGGCAAAGCAAAGGGAGTTAGGCTGTTAGTTGGCGTCGTGCACTGATAGTGAAATTATTTCTCATAGTCCTTTACTTTTTGCTGTGCATATATAGTTAGTTAGTTCTGTATTACAGTTGTTTGCTCACCCCTTATTCTAAGGTATCTATAATTTTGAGTGCACTCTTTTCTCCTTGTTTCTCTGTTTAGTGGTACCTCCAGCTTGATTTTGTTATCTCAAGATATATTCCTGTTTCATTGCAGTTTCATAATGAGATGCCCCATATGATCTTTTTTGGTGTCTCTGCGGGCTATCTATCTTTGCTCCCTACCGGCCAAGAGGGTAGAACAAAAATAAAAAGATTTCTTCACTTTCTCCTATCATGTCGCTGGTCATTTTGCAGGTTTTGAAGTCTGGGAAAAGCAACAGTTCCTTATCCCTATTCTTGTTTCCTGGCCTCCCGCCTCAGCCGTTAATATTCTGGGCTGTTTACTTGTCCCCTGGTCCGTGTGCGTGGCATGTGAGTGCGGCCTAACTGCGTGGTGTCAGAGATTCGGTCCGGTCTTGTCAGCAGGGTCGCTCGCAGCTGGTGCACCTGTGTACTCACTGTGTGTTGCTCGGTCAGTTGCCCTCTGATCGTATCAATGTACCACGGTGCTATGCTCGGCGTTAGCTCAGTGCGCCATTGCTGCAGAGTAGGTTAGTCTGTTTTCGGCGCGAACGCCCGACATCCTTGAGAAGCGTCTCCGCTCAACCTGTCACTCTCATCTGAGTTTCTGTTAAAAGCCTCAGCGTCCGAGCACCCCACAGTGTATTTTGAGGCAGCTTGGTCTACAAGTTGGGCTGTTTTGCTGACTTTTTTATTACTTGCAGCTCAGAGCTCACACTTCCATCTTTGAGCTCAGTTAGGCTCCGCCCAGTCGGATATAGTTATTTTTAAATGGACATTTTTGTATTATGTGATGTGTTGTTTTACCGTTTTACAGTTTTTGTATAATTGTTATTGTTTAAAAAAAATATCCATGATACTAAGTTCTAAGAAATTTTTTTTAACTTGCAAAAAAAGATGGTTTCTTTACACGTTTCAGCTGTGGTTATTTTTATTTTTTTTTAGATAAAATATGAGAATTTTTCATTCCAGTCCAATTAAGATGTTTTTCTGCTTTTGATTTTTGATAAAATATCTTGGGCGAGATTACAAATGCGGCGCAGGCTTCAGCGCAACTGCTGAAACCCGCGTCGCCCGTAAATTCACCTCGCACATCGGGAAATCACATAAACTGCGCCGGCAGTTCATATACTGCCGTAAGTTGTATAAACTTAATGGAGTCACCAGTCACTTACTGCAGTAATCTGCCATCCCCCCACACAGCAAAGTATCTAATTACACTATTAACCCCTAAACCACCATCCCCCCACAACGCAACAAACCTAATTACACTATTAACCCCTAAACCGACATCCACCCACAACACAATAAACCTAATTACACTATTAACCTTTAAACTGCCACCCCCCACAATGCAATAAATAAAAAAGCCCCCCAAAATAAAAACACCCCATAATCTAACACTAAGATACCAATAGCCCTTATAAGGGCCATTTGTAGGGCATTGCCCTAAGTTAAACAGCTCTTTTACCTCAAAAATACAAATGAACCCCTAACAGTAAACCCCCCAACCCACCAAACCCCCCAAAATAAAAAACCTAACACTAAAAAAACCTAGGCTACACATTGCCCCTAAAGGGGCATTTGTATGGGCATTGTCCTTAAAAGGGCAATCTACTAGTTTGCAGCCCATTAAAATAAAAAAATCCCTAATCTAAAAAAAAAAAAAAAAAAGCCTAAGTCTAACCCAGAAATAGGTACACACCATTCCTGAAGCCCGGCAGTGAAGGTCTTCTTCCAGGCGGAGACATCTTTATCCAGCGCAGGGACCTCTTCTATCTTCATTCTGGGCGAAGGTGGAGCGGAGGTGGTCGCGGAACAGGACCAGCAGTCGCGGAGCCATCCTGCGTGGAGGATTCTCTTTATGCAATCGCCGCCGCACACTGAAGCTTGAATGCAAGGTACCCGTTTTATATTTGGGGTACCTTGCATTCCTATTGGCTGAAAATTTTAAATCAGCCAATAGGATTTCAATATCTCTCATCCTATTGGCTGAATTCAATTTTTTGGGGGGGAGGGGGTTACTGTTAGGGGTTCATTTGTATTTTTGAAGTAAAAGAGCTGTTTAACTTAAGGCAATGCCCTACAAAAGGCCCCTTTAAGGGCTATTGGTAGCTTAGTGTTAGATTAGTGGGTATTTTTATTTTGGGGGGGTTTTAGATTAGGTTTAATTTTTTTTATTTTTGATAATTTGGTTTATTTTTTTCTGTAATTTTAGACTTTTTATTTTTTTGTAATTTTAGATGTATTTATTTTCATTTAATTTTAGGGGTTTTTTTAAGTAATGTTAGGACTTTTTATTTTATTTTAACTTAGTATTTTTTTATTTTATGTAATTGGGGTTCATTTAGGGGGTGTTAGGTTACGGGGCTTAGTGATTAAATTAGTTATTTGCGTTATGGGGGGGTGGCGGTTTAGGGGTTAATGTGTAATTAGGTATATTGCGTTGTGGGGGATGGCGGTTTAGTTGTTAATAGTGTGGGGGTGGGGGATGAAGGATTAGAGGTTTATACATTTATTAGGTGCTTTGTGATGTGGGGGTTGGCTAATTAGGGGTTAATAGATTTTATTAGTTAGTGCGGTGGGGGGATTACGGTGAACAGGTACAAATTGTGCATGTGTTAGGTGTTAGTTAATACATTTAAGGAGTTACGGTGCACACATATTCAGCGCAAGGTTTGCTGTGTCTAAAAGAAAATAGACTCTTTTTACAAATAAGTGGTAAAATGAGAAATAGATTGGTCATGGAAACTGTACACTGCCTATATAACAAAAATATATCAAGACAGTTAAAGGGACAATAACATTTTCATGGTTCAGATAGCGCATACCATTTAAAACAGAAACAGCAGTTATGAAGCAGCGGTGTAAAGACCGCTGCTCCATAACCCTGTCCGCCTGCTCTGAGCAGGCAGACAGACATCGCCGAAAATTGACACCCCCTGCTGGCGGCCGATTGGTCGCGAATCTGCAGGGAGCGGCATTGCCCCAGAAGCTCACAAGAGCTGCTGGTGCAATGCTGAATACGGAGAGCATATTGCTTTCCGCATTCAGCAAGGTCTGGCAGACCTGATCCGCACTGTCGGATCAGGTCCACCAGACCTTTGATAAATATCCCCAATAGAATGAAACAAACTTGATAATAGAAGTAAATAAAAAGCTGTTTAAAACTGCAAGTTCTTTCTGATTCATGTTGGTTTAAGACCCCAAATTATATGTAACATAGCCTCTCTCCTTCATATGATGGCACAGTGTCACTCTTGATAGCATAAGTGCTGCAACTCCAGCCAATGAAATCAAGTAGTATGGCACTAGCCCTGAAAGGTGGTGCAATAAATACATTTTGAATGCCACCTTGGGCACATGTAGCATAGGTTTGGCACTGATGATATATAGGCTTCCAAACCAAAATTTAACTACAGTAAAAGAAATTAAATTCAGTCACAAAAGATTATTTCTATGTTTTAATCACTATTCTAAATTAAAGAAATAAATTCAGAAAGCCATTCAGCTCCCCTCCATTGCGCAATATGGAAGTTTTACTGAATTTTTCTATGAGCCGCTAGAGACTGCGCCACCCAGTGGTGCTTAAGACTCTTTGCGGCCCATACCGCTCCCAATGAGGCTCCTCTCTAAGTAGCCTCAGGAGCCAATCAGCCGCCTGCTCTCTCCTCTCTTACATCTAGGAGCCACTGAGCGAGGTGGAGACGGAGTGAGACAAGTCGTCACATGTGTGAGGGAGCCGTAAGCCATTACCCCGAGTGAGACATACTGAGCTCAGACTAATCAGTGCTGGATAGCTGCTGCATGCGCTTGTGAAGTTGCAAAGCAAGTGACTCCCGGCCCGGGACCTGAGTTGAATGTATTGACGAGATAGGTGAGGGACGAGGGCAGGACAGGACATGATGATTATAGTGATAGTACTGTGATACTCTGTAAAAAAAAACAAAAAAAACGTGGCCGCGGCTCCTCCTCCATCACCCATAATTAACTGAACTCCATTGCAATGCAATTAATTTAATTTTAAATTTAATTTCCCTAAGTCTTAGGGAAATTCAATTGAAAATGAAATTAATAGACTATGGTCACAGGCTGCTGGGGTTAATTGCATGCACACCTTCTTTCAGGGAAGCGCATATGTAATCTAAAAATGTGCACAGCTTTGTGAAGTGTATTTTTTTTTTTTTCTTCAACTGGGATGGGATTTTTTTTTTAATGGCGGCGGTCCATTGTCTGTGCTACTTGTTTAGCGCTTTCATTTTAGAAGCAGGGCATAGAAATTGGTCTTGTGATACATATAGGCAATATTTAAGCATTGAAGGCAGAGCATCTTGCCCTATATCAGTTTCCTGCCAGCAGTTCAATCTGCACTGATTGAGGACAGAGGAAGGCTGTTGGGATGAATTTTCTTTACTTGTGTCTTCAGCACATTTATGCATATACTAGTCGATAAGCCTGCCCAGAGGGCAGTCTAATTATTTTTTAAACTACAGATGTAGAAACAACGTATTTTGTAACTCTTCTTTTATATAAAAATTTCAGCTACAGGTGTAGCAATACTATAATTTTAATGGACTACTATCTTAAATATATCAAAAATATTATCTATATAATAAACTACGGATATAGCCACACTCTAATTAGACAAACTACTGTCCTAAATAAATACAAAGTTTCTTCTCTTTAAATTATATCTACTTTAAGTATATTTCCTTATATACATAACTCCTAAACCGCAAAACCCCTACATCACAATAAACCCATTTACCCTATTAACCCCTAAACCCCTACATCGCAATAAACCTATTTACCCTATTAACCCCTAAACCGCAAAACCCCTACATCGCAATAAACCTATTTAACTTATTAACCCTTTAAACCGCCAAAACCCACAACGCAAATAACTATTTAAATAACTAAGTACAGTACACTAACCTAACACCCCCTAACCTAACAACCCCTAACCTAACACCCCATTAAATAAACCCAAATTACCTAAACTAATACATTCTAAAGTTACAAAAAAAATTAAAAAAAAATAAGTTTACAAAAATTAAAAAAAAACTAACATTACAGAAAATAAAAAAATCAAATCACCAAATTTTAATAATAAACTACCAGTAGCCCTTAAAAGGGCTTTTTGCAGGGCATTGCCCCAAGATAATCAGCTCTTTTACAAAAAATATACAAAGTCCCACCTAACATTAAACCCCCCCACTCCCCAAAATAAAAGAACCTAACACTAAAAAACCTAAACTACTCATTGCCCTGAAAAGGGCATTTGTTTGGGCATTGCCCTTAAGAGGGCATTTAGCTCTTTTTCTGCCCATCCCTAATCTAAATAAAACAAATCCCCCCAAAAAACCCTTAAAAAATCCTAAGTCTAACCCCCAGGTTGGTACTCACGGTTCCTGAAGTCCGGTGGAGAAGGTCCTGTTCCAGGCGGTGAAGTCTTCTTCCAAGCGCAACCTCTTCTTCTTCCAGGAACATCCTGCGTGGAGCAGAGCTGAAGACCGCGGAGCTGAAGACTGGTGACCGAGGAGCCATGGAGCGTGGAGGATCCTCTTCGTACAATCTCCACTGTACAATGAATAGTGAATTCAAGGTACGCGATTAAAGATGGCGTCCTTTGAATTCCTATTGGCTGATTTGATTCTTCCAATTCAAAGCAGCCAATAGGATGAAAGCTACTCAAATCCTATTGGCTGTTTAAATTAGCCAATAGGATGAGAGCAAGTGAAATTGTATTGGTTATTCAAATCAGTCAATAGAATTTCACTTGCTCTCATGCTATTGGCTAATTTAAATAGCCAATAGGATTTGAGTAGCTTTCATCCTATTGGGTGCTTTGAATTGGAAGAATCAAATCAGCCAATAGGAATTCAAGGGACGCCATCTTTAATCGCGTACCTTGAATTCACTATTCAGTGTACGGCGGAGATTGTACAAAGAGGATCGTCCACGCTCCATGGCTCCGCGGTCACCGGTCTTCAGCTCCGCGGTCAGAACAGGACCTTCTCTGTCGGACTTCAGGAACCGTGAGTACCAACCTGGGGGTTAGACGTAGGATTTTTTTAAGAGTTTTTTGGGGGGATTTGTTTTATTTAGATTAGTGATGGGCAGAAAAAGAGCTAAATGCCCTTTTAAGGGCAATGCTCAAACAAATGCCCTTTTCAGGGCAATGGGTAGTTTAGGTTTTTTAGTGTTAGGTTATTTTATTTTGAGGGGTGGGGGGGTTTAATGGTAGGTGGGACTTTGTATATTTTTTGTAAAAGAGCTGATTATCTTGGGGCAATGCCCTGCAAAAAGCCCTTTATATATATATATATATATATATATATATATATATATATATATATATATATATATATATATGTATGTGTGTGTGTGTGTGTGTGTGTGTATATATGTGTGTGTGTGTGTGTGTGTGTGTATGAGAGAGTGTGGCACATATATTCATTATCTTGCAAGCTGAACCAATGTATACAAAATATATTACCCACCTGGTCTATATCTGCTAATAAATTCTTGTCAAAAAAATTAAAAATGCTTTAATTCATGAGCACTTCTGTGAGAAAGTATAAGCATATTGAAGAAGTTATACTTTTTTAACAGTATTTATTACTACAGAAATTTGCCAGCCTGCTACTTTCTTCCTATACACTTATAGTAATAAAATCTATAAGATTTAGTTATAAGAGAACCATGTGGAATTAGCTCAGCATTTCAGTGTTGTGTTTGTTTGTTTGTTTTTTTATAGTATGTTTGTTACACTGAGAAGAGCAAATGACAAACTTTTTGCTATCATAACACCTGCGCCCTGCTGTATATAGTAGCAGCATAAAATGTGGTGGCGGCTGAACACAAATTATAATTTTTGAAAATCTCTGCAAGGTGAATATCGCACAGTATGGAAAAGCAACCTCTGTTAATTCCTGTTATCATAGGATAAAGTATACTGTGGGCTGTGGCAGATATTAACTCTGCTGATTCTTGAGTGTTTATTCTTCTGAATAACATTTAAATTCCCCTGGGAGAAGACAACTGTTCAATTTATAGAGCTGAGTATGTGTGAACTCAGTATATAGTGCATGGGGTGTAGCAAGGAACTGACATACAGCTGTATAGATACTTGTGCTAAGAGGTTTTCTTAAGGTTGGAAAACAAATATTAAGTTGATCTTTTTAATGTCTTGATATTTCATTGCTAGGTCCTCATGTCGGCAGTGGGGTTAAACTACTGGCCTGGTGAAATCTGTTTTATAGCCTATTGTATAGCAGACATCATTAAAGTGATACAGATCTAGTGTTATTGTCATACTCAGATGTGCTGTTTTATCTGCAAGCAGAATGTATATAAGCACATAGACAGATGATAAATAATTTGGAAAACCACTGGCTCCCACTTATTTCTGTCTGCCCTTTACCTCATGTGTGACATTTTTCAGATAGAGCTACACAAAAACATTCCTTCCTTCTTTTTATGAATAATAAAACAACTTTACAATATATTTTCAATATTTATTTTGCCCCCCTTTATCATGTGATTTAGCACTGAAAGTTGAGCAATTTCTAATTATCAGAACATGGAATGCACCTTGATGACTTCTCAAGGCTAAACCTGCTACATATATGTCCCTAAATGGTTTTAGTGGATAACAGCTGAAAAACTCTTTATACTAACTTTATGCCAGTGACTAGCCTTGTTGTCTGAAGGATAAAGCCCAGATTGGTAAATAAGGCAATGGTTGGTGGAGTTTGACTACCGGAGAATAGCTGCGTAAAAAGGATGTTTATTTGTTTGAAAACATTAAAGGAGCATTAAACACAACATTTTTCTTTCATGTTTCAGATAGAACATACAATATTAAACAACTTTACATTTTACTTCTTTTATCTAATTAGATTTTTTCTTTTGGCATCCTTTGAATGAAAAGCATATCTATGGTGGCTGGACATATAAGTCTCTTGTCATTGGCTCATTTAATGTGTCCAGTTAGCACCTAGTAGTGCATTACTGCATATTTTTCAACAAAGGATACCAAGAGTATGAAGTAAATTTAATATTAGCAGTAAATTGGACCTGCAACCTGACTATTTTTTTGTTAATTTAAGCTAGCTCTGTTGGATTCATATACATGTTTCTCAGGCATATCATAGCGAGTGCCTCACCAGCCTATACTATGCATAATTAAACCTTTCATTGGAAATTAAAATTTGACTTTACAGTCCCTAGTCTGGTATGTTTCAATTAGAAGTTTGTGATTACCTTAATAATTATTTTAGTCTGTAGCAAACAAATGAAATGATACTGAAATTGGTACAATCACCACTGCTGTAATATTGATTGTCAGTAATATATTCAAAGAGCTATATGTTTACATCAAAATGATGATACAAATGAATTCCCCTGTACTAGTACTGAGTACTAAAGACCAGGACACTTTGTAAGTTCATATTTTAAATGCAATTTTCAACAGATGAAAGTAAATTAATTGAATAACCTTCCAGAAGAGGTGAAAAGACAATTGAGCTATAACATTTTGGGTCACACGTTTTGATCTGTTGCTGCTATGTCAAGATATGTAGTCTTGCTATTATAGTAGTGAATAAAACATGCAACGTCTATTAAAGGGACAGTATGCATCTTGATTTTTTATATAAAATATTTAGTTATGCATTATGAAAGAACTTTGCAACATATTTTCATTATTTATTTTGTCCACTTTTCATGAAATATAGCTTTGAAAATGTTCAAATTTTAATAACTTGAAATGAACCCTGCTGATTTCCCAAGGTTAACACTGCTACATATCTGTCCCTAAGTGACTTCATCAGATAACATTGGCAAAACAATGCACTTTATACTAACTTTACCCTCAATTACCTTACACATTAACCCACCTTTACCCTCACTTACCAAATGCATCACCCCACCTTCAACCTTACTTTATGCACTACCTCACCTTTACCCTCGCCTTATGTACTACCTCACTTACCTTACGCATTACCCCACCTTTACCCTCACTTACTTTATGCATTACCCCACATTTACCCTATTTTACCTTACAAATTCTCCACCCAACCAGGCAGCCAGAAGCAGAGTACTACAGCCAATCAAAACTGTAATCCTTGCTTCGATTGAGGTGGAAGGGGCTGACACTTTGTTTTATCAGTCTTTCTTCTGTTAAGTGTGATCAGTCCACGGGTCATCATTACTTCTGGGATATTAACTGCTCCCCTACAGGAAGTGCAAGAGGATTCACCCAGCAGAGCTGCATATAGCTCCTCCCCTCTACGTCACTCCCAGTCATTCTCTTGCACCCAGCAACTAGATAGGTCGTGTGAGAGGACTATGGTGATTATACTTAGTTTTATATCTTCAATCAAAAGTTTGTTATTTTAAAATAGCACCGGAGTGTGTTATTACCTCTCTGGCAGAGTTTGAGGAAGAATCTACCAGAGTTTTGCTATGATTTTAGCCGGAGTAGTTAAGATCATATTGCTGTTCTCGGCCATCTGAGGAGTGAGGTAAACTTCAGATCAGGGGACAGCGGGCAGATGAATCTGCATAGAGGTATGTAGCAGTTTTTATTTTCTGACAATGGAATTGATGAGAAAATCCTGCCATACCGATATAATGTCATGTATGTATACTTTACACTTCAGTATTCTGGGAGAATGGTACTTCACTAGAATTACACTGTAAGAAAGACATAAAGCTGTTTAATAACTAGAGATTATGTTTAACGTTTTTGCTGGAATGTAAAATCGTTTTCATTTACTGAGGTACTGAGTGAATAAATGTTTGGGCACTATTTTTCCACTTGGCAGTTGCTTAAATCTGTTTTTTCTGTCAGTTTCTGTTCTCCCTCACTGCTGTGTGTGTGGGGGAGGGGCGCTTTTACTATGCATCAAATATTTCAGTCAGCAACTCATTGTATTCCCTGCATGATCCGGTTCATCTCTACAGAGCTCAGGGGTCTTCAAAACTTATTTTGAGGGAGGTAATTTCTCTCAGCAGAGCTGTGAGAATTATAGTTTGACTGAGATAAAAACTTTTATTCTGTAATTTGTTTCCTGCTTTCAGAAATTGTTATCTTTGCTAATGGGATTAAACCTTTGCTAAAGTTGTGTTGTTTACAAGGATTGAGGCTATAACTGTTTCAATTTATTAATTTTTAACTGTCATAGATCTTCTGTGCTTCTTAAAGGCACAGTACGTTTTAATATTATTCTATTTGAATTGTATTTCCAAGTTGCAAGTTTATTTGCTAGTGTGTTAAACATGTCTGATTCAGAAGATGATACCTGTGTCATTTGTTGCAATGCCAAAGTGGAGCCCAATAGAAATTTATGTACTAACTGTATTGATGCTACTTTAAATAAAAATCAATCTGTACAAATTGAACAAATTTCACCAAACAACGAGGGGAGAGTTATGCCGACTAACTCGCCTCACGTGTCAGTACCTACATCTCCCGCTCAGAGGGAGGTGCGTGATATTGTAGCGCCGAGTACAGCTGGGCGGCCATTACAAATCACATTACAGGATATGGCTACTGTTATGACTGAAGTTTTGGCTAAATTACCAGAACTAAGAGGTAAGCGTGATCACTCTGGGGTGAGAACAGAGTGCGCTGATAATATTAGGGCCATGTCAGACACTGCGTCACAGGTGGCAGAACATGAGGACGGAGAACTTCATTCTGTGGGTGACGGTTCTGATCCAAACAGACTGGATTCAGATATTTCAAATTTTAAATTTAAACTGGAAAACCTCCGTGTATTACTAGGGGAGGTGTTAGCGGCTCTGAATGATTGTAACACAGTTGCAATACCAGAGAAAATGTGTAGGTTGGATAAATATTTTGCGGTACCGACGAGTACTGAGGTTTTTCCTATACCTAAGAGACTTACTGAAATTGTTACTAAGGAGTGGGATAGACCCGGTGTGCCGTTCTCACCCCCTCCGATATTTAGAAAAATGTTTCCAATAGACGCCACCACAAGGGACTTATGGCAAACGGTCCCTAAGGTGGAGGGAGCAGTTTCTACTTTAGCTAAGCGTACCACTATCCCGGTGGAGGATAGCTGTGCTTTTTCAGATCCAATGGATAAAAAGTTAGAGGGTTACCTTAAGAAAATGTTTGTTCAACAAGGTTTTATATTGCAACCCCTTGCATGCATTGCGCCGATCACGGCTGCAGCGGCATTCTGGATTGAGTCTCTGGAAGAGAACATTGGTTCAGCTACTCTGGACGACATTACGGACAGGCTTAGAGTCCTTAAACTAGCTAATTCATTCATTTCGGAGGCCGTAGTACATCTTACTAAACTTACGGCGAAGAATTCAGGATTCGCCATTCAGGCACGCAGGGCGCTGTGGCTAAAATCCTGGTCAGCTGATGTTACTTCTAAGTCTAAATTGCTTAATATACCTTTCAAAGGGCAGACCTTATTCGGGCCCGGGTTGAAAGACATTATCGCTGACATTACAGGAGGTAAAGGCCATGCCCTGCCTCAGGACAAAGCCAAAGCCAAGACTAGACAGTCTAGTTTTCGTTCCTTTCGTAATTTCAAAGCAGGAGCAGCATCAACTTCCTCTGCACCAAAACAGGAAGGAGCTGTTGCTCGCTACAGACAAGGCTGGAAACCTAACCAGTCCTGGAACAAGGGCAAGCAGACTAGGAAACCTGCTGCTGCCCCCAAAACAGCATGAATTGAGGGCCCCCGATCCGGGATCGGATCTAGTGGGGGGCAGACTTTCTCTCTTCGCCCAGGCTTGGGCAAGAGATGTTCAGGATCCCTGGGCGCTAGAGATAATATCTCAGGGATACCTTCTGGACTTCAAATACTCTCCTCCAAGAGAGAGATTTCATCTGTCAAGATTGTCAACAATCCAGACAAAGAAAGAGGCTTTTCTACGCTGCGTACAAGAGCTCTTGTTAATGGGAGTAATCCATCCAGTTCCACGATCGGAACAGGGACAGGGGTTTTACTCAAATCTGTTTGTGGTTCCCAAAAAAGAGGGAACTTTCAGACCAATCCTGGACTTAAAGATCCTAAACAAATTCCTAAGAGTTCCATCGTTCAAGATGGAGACTATTCGGACAATTTTACCTATGATCCAAGAGGGTCAGTACATGACCACTGTAGATTTAAAAGATGCTTACCTGCACATACCGATTCACAAAGATCATTACCGGTACCTAAGGTTTGCCTTCCTAGACAGGCATTACCAGTTTGTGGCTCTTCCATTCGGATTGGCTACAGCGCCAAGAATCTTCACAAAGGTTCTGGGTGCTCTTCTGGCGGTACTAAGACCGCGGGGAATCTCGGTAGCTCCATACCTAGACGACATTCTGATACAAGCTTCAAGCTTTCAAACTGCCAAATCTCATACAGAGTTAGTGCTGGCATTTCTAAGGTCACATGGATGGAAGGTGAACGAAAAGAAAAGTTCACTCGTTCCACTCACAAGAGTTCCCTTCCTGGGGACTCTTATAGATTCTGTAGAAATCAAGATTTACCTGACAGAGGACAGGCTAACAAGACTTCAAAGTGCTTGCCGCACTCTTCATTCCATTCAACACCCGTCAGTGGCTCAATGTATGGAGGTAATCGGCTTAATGGTAGCGGCAATGGACATAGTACCCTTTGCACGCTTACACCTCAGACCACTGCAACTGTGCATGCTAGGTCAGTGGAATGGGGATTACTCAGACTTATCCCCTTCTCTGAATCTGGATCAAGAGACCAGAAATTCTCTTCTATGGTGGCTTTCTCGGCCACACCTGTCCAGGGGGATGCCATTCAGCAGACCAGACTGGACAATTGTAACAACAGACGCCAGCCTTCTAGGTTGGGGTGCCGTCTGGAATTCCCTGAAGGCTCAGGGACTATGGAGTCAGGAGGAGAGTCTCCTGCCAATAAACATTCTGGAATTGAGAGCAGTTCTCAATGCCCTCCTGGCTTGGCCCCAGTTGACAACTCGGGGGTTCATCAGGTTTCAGTCGGACAACATCACGACTGTAGCTTACATCAACCATCAGGGAGGGACAAGAAGCTCCCTAGCTATGATGGAAGTATCAAAGATAATTCGCTGGGCAGAGTCTCACTCTTGCCACCTGTCAGCAATCCACATCCCGGGAGTGGAGAACTGGGAGGCGGATTTCTTAAGTCGTCAGACTTTTCATCCGGGGGAGTGGGAACTTCATCCGGAGGTCTTTGCCCAAATACTTCGACGTTGGGGCAAACCAGAGATAGATCTCATGGCGTCTCGACAGAACGCCAAGCTTCCTCGTTACGGGTCCAGATCCAGGGATCCAGGAGCAGTCCTGATAGATGCTCTGACAGCACCTTGGGACTTCAGGATGGCTTACGTGTTTCCACCCTTCCCGTTGCTTCCTCGATTGATAGCCAGAATCAAACAAGAGAGAGCATCAGTGATTCTAATAGCACCTGCGTGGCCACGCAGGACTTGGTATGCAGACCTGGTGGACATGTCATCCTGTCCGCCTTGGTCTCTACCTCTGAAACAGGACCTTCTGATACAGGGTCCCTTCAAACATCAAAATCTAACTTCTCTGAAGCTGACTGCTTGGAAATTGAACGCTTGATTTTATCAAGACGTGGGTTTTCTGAGTCAGTTATTAGTACCTTAATACAGGCTAGGAAACCTGTTACCAGAAAGATTTACCATAAGATATGGCGTAAATACCTACATTGGTGTGAATCCAAAGGTTACTCTTGGAGTAAGGTTAGGATTCCTAGGATATTGTCTTTTCTACAAGAAGGTTTAGAAAAGGGTTTATCTGCTAGTTCATTAAAGGGACAGATCTCAGCTCTGTCCATTCTGTTACACAAACGTCTGTCAGAAGTTCCTGACGTCCAGGCTTTTTGTCAGGCTTTGGCCAGGATTAAGCCTGTGTTTAAAACTGTTGCTCCACCATGGAGTTTAAACCTTGTTCTTAATGTTTTACAGGGCGTTCCGTTTGAACCCCTTCATTCCATTGATATAAAGTTGTTATCTTGGAAAGTTCTATTTTTAATGGCTATTTCCTCGGCTCGAAGAGTCTCTGAATTATCAGCCTTACATTGTGATTCTCCTTATTTGATTTTTCATTCGGATAAGGTAGTCCTGCGTACTAAACCTGGGTTCTTACCTAAGGTAGTTACTAACAGGAATATCAATCAAGAGATTGTTGTTCCTTCTTTATGCCCAAATCCTTCTTCAAAGAAGGAACGTCTACTGCACAACCTGGATGTAGTCCGGGCTCTAAAATTTTACTTGCAGGCAACTAAGGAATTCCGACAAACGTCTTCTCTGTTTGTCATTTACTCTGGGCAGAGGAGAGGTCAAAAAGCTTCCGCTACCTCTCTTTCTTTTTGGCTTCGTAGCATAATTCGTTTAGCTTATGAGACTGCTGGACAGCAGCCCCCTGAAAGAATTACAGCTCATTCTACTAGAGCTGTGGCTTCCACTTGGGCCTTCAAGAATGAGGCCTCTGTTGAACAGATTTGCAAGGCTGCAACTTGGTCTTCGCTTCATACTTTTTCCAAATTTTACAAATTTGACACCTTTGCTTCATCGGAGGCTATTTTTGGGAGAAAGGTTCTTCAGGCAGTGGTTCCTTCTGTATAAAGAGTCTGCCTATCCCTCCCGTCATCCGTGTACTTTTGCTTTGGTATTGGTATCCCAGAAGTAATGATGACCCGTGGACTGATCACACTTAACAGAAGAAAACATAATTTATGCTTACCTGATAAATTCCTTTCTTCTGTAGTGTGATCAGTCCACGGCCCGCCCTGTTTTTAAGGCAGGTAAATATTTTTTAATTTATACTCCAGTCACCACTTCACCCTTGGCTTTTCCTTTCTCGTTGGTCCTTGGTCGAATGACTGGGAGTGACGTAGAGGGGAGGAGCTATATGCAGCTCTGCTGGGTGAATCCTCTTGCACTTCCTGTAGGGGAGCAGTTAATATCCCAGAAGTAATGATGACCCGTGGACTGATCACACTACAGAAGAAAGGAATTTATCAGGTAAGCATAAATTATGTTTTTTACAGTATCTGGTCTCACAGGTTTTGCGATTTCATTTTTAGGTTTTAAGATGCTGGTTTTATGCCCCTTTGACAACAATTTTATTGTATGGTGAACTGACAGAAAACCTTTAGGGCTAGATTACAAGTGGAGCGCTAAATTATCACGTGCGATAATTAATCAGCCATTACAAGTGGCTGGTTATTGCTACTGCCAGCTTGCGGTTACAATTAGCGCTTATAAAATTAACCAGAGATCAGATCTGTGCTTAGGTTCTGATGCTGTCTCTGATGGCATCAGAACAAGGCTCCCATAGGAGTCTAAGAAAGCGTGCTCTCATGAGCGCAATGCAAACGTAAAGTCGCGTTCACATTGCTGTGAACTTGTAATACCAGCGCACATTAGCCGTGCACTGGTATTACACAATGGAGCGTAAATATTGCTTTCATGAAAGCGATATTTAGCGCTACACTTGTAATCTGACCTACGTCTCTCCACTCCTGTTATCTCTACGTCCCATTTCCGTCTCCAAGACTTCGCACGTGCTGCTCCTATCCTCTGGAACTCTCTACCCCGCTCCATAAGACTGTCTCCAACCTCGTATAGCTTCAGATGCTCCTTGAAAATCCACCTATTCAGAGAGGCATAACATCTCTCCTCCATCTCTCTTCCTAACCAAACTAATACATGAACTGCCTGACTCACTGCTGCAACTACAACCGATGGGACAATCTACCCCAACCTTATCTCTCTGCACCCTAAACCTGTAGATTGTGAGCTCTCCGGAGCAGGGCCCTCTTCCTCCTGTACTAGATTTGTTTTGTTATGTTTTGTATTTTATCACAAATCCTTGTCATTGTATACCCCTATCACTGTACCCAGCGCTACGGAATTTGGCGGCGCTATACAAATAAATGATAATAATAATCTGGCCCTTAGTTATTATGATCCCATTTGTAGATTTACACTATTTCAAGCTCAACAAAAAGATTAGTGAAAATATAAATAAAAAAAATAGGAAACAAGAATGATAATTTAACCTTTGGCGTTAGCACATAAATGTTCCTTAATCACACATCACATTCGCTGTTTTCAGGGAAATGAGGAAAGGGAGGAAATTCCTTTGAAATTTCATCTGTGGCTTTGTGAACTTGTGACAAATGAACTGCAGATAAAATGTCTGTACATCAGCAAGGAAACTGATGAAATAGTGTTGTCATTATTATCTAATTATTATTAAATATATGATAGTAAAATGAAATTACTTCTGGGTCTTGCAACAACTTTTGCTTGTTATATATGGGCATTAATGGGCTCAACTTTACTTATTGCTTTCCTTCGCATAAAGGGGTAAAATGCTTTTAAAACATGTAAATTACATAAATACACACATTCGATAAATTCATATGAATACTTAAGAATTGTATTGACTCTAATATATCTTACATAGAAAAAAGGTACCTATAAATATAAAAAGTAATATATGAAATATTTAGTGCGCAAACACCACCAGAAGTAAACTTTTAACATGAGCGGGTAAGCGCACGTATTACAAGTTTACAGTAAAATGTTTTGTACACAAGCGAAAGCCGACACACGCTAACTTCAGGACTTAGGATATCGCAACTGTGTTAACTTCTTCTCCCACATAAACTTTAGTAATATTTTACATTCCAATGTCCTCATAGAAAAAAATGCTCTATTTATTTTTAACCCCTTAAGGACCAGCGACGTACCCTGTATGTCACTGGCCTTTTTTTTGGTACTTGATTGTTTTATAGCGCAACCTTGCCACCAGCGTTGAGACTGCTCTATTCCACAAAGCCTGCTGGAGGGAGTGCATTAATAGCATGTTCTTGCTAGACTTGTGCTATTATGTCCTGAAAAAACCCTTAACGACCAGTGACATACAGGGTACATTGTGGTCATTAAGGGGTTAAATATATATTTCTAAAAAAAATAATGTATTTTTGGTGTGTGTGTATATATATATATATATATATATATAATATAAAATATTTACATTACAAACACATTATTAAATATTACAATTGAATAAAAATTATTTTTCTTAATTTCAGGTATTTGAGTGAAAAGGGTTCCAAAGTATATATACATATATGTATATATTTTTATATAGGTGTATACCCAATGAGCACACAGTTTAGTTTGTGCTCATACGGTCACGTTTACTTTTAACTTGTAATATGCGTGCAAGTTAATGCCGGCACGATATTTTAATATCGTGCGCGCTAATGTTAGCACACCACTTGTGATCTAGCACTATATATTATAGAGACATGAAACTCAAAAAATGTATTTCATGATTCAGATAGAGCATACAATTTAAAACAACTTTCCAACTTACTCCTATTATCAAATTTGTTTCATTCTCTTTGTATCCTTTGTTGAAGGAGCAGCAATGCACTACTGGGACTTAGCTGAACACCTCAGGTGAGCCAATCACAGGAGGCATATATGTGCAGCCACCAATCAGCAGCTATCTCCCATTAGTGCACTGCTGCTCCTAATCTTACCTAGGTATGCTTTACAACAAAGGATACCAAAATAACAAAGGAAATAAGATTAAATAAAAAAAGATTAGATAAAGAAGTGCATTTGAAAGTTGTTTAAAATTGCATGCTCTATCTGAATAACAAAACTTTATTTTTTACTTAACTGGCCCTTTAAAGAATTGTGTCTATTGCAGTTGAATTGATTATAGTAAGGGCTGAAAGTGAGTTCCAAAACAACATGCTGTAAGGAGCTGATTTTTCTCTAAAAATTACCCAGTTGTTGGAGGTCGTTAAATAAAATTTGGCTAGAAGTTAAAGGGACAGTATACTGTAAAATTGTTTCCCATTACTTTTTTTTTTACCAGTTGCAGAGTATGAAATGTATGAGAATTTGCTTTTTAATGTTTATTTGTGTATATAAAAAAGCTGGTTTTGTGTTTTGAAGCCACAACCTAATAAAATGGGTTGAGCTTGTAGATATAATCAGATCTCATTACTTTATCACATTGTGTACATATACCTGCTTCTTTATCTTATATCTGTCCGTAAACCAAAGACTGATACTTTGAGAGAACAATGGAAAATTAACATTTTATTAACTTATATCTTCTATACCCCACTGGGAGTGTAATTTCTTCTGCTGGCTGTGTTTACACAGCTTATCTATAGTTTACACCTAAACTTTCAGAATAGGTGGTTATACCACAAGCTAAATCAACTATGCCAATATTAGGGTAAAGGAAATACTTGCAAACAATTTAATATACTCCAGCAGTTAAATGAGATCATTGGGAACAAATTAAAGGTGATATTTTTTTGAGTAAACTGTCCCTTTAAGCTTAACACCTTACAAAACTGTTGTGCAGTTGTAAAACGGAATAGTGGCATACACGTAAACTGGGAGAAAAACAGAAGCCGTTAACACTTTATTCCAGGCAAATGATTTAATATTTTACTTCTCAAATTTAATACCACAAATGGAAACTTTGCCTACATGTTTAACCTTCGGAAAAAGGTTAAATGTATAGTTAAAGAGGCATGAAACCCAAATGCCGGATAGCTAGCACGCTATTGGCTAAGAGGTGGAAAAGTCACCTTGTAGCAAAATAGCGTTCTGCCGCGGGTTGCCTGAGGAGCTCAGCACAGCGAACACTTCAGACAAATAAGAACTTTCAGCATGGAGTATTTTATACTTTATGACTGAAAGTCATCTTTATTTGTTCCACTGGTAAATCCTAGCGTTTCAATCGTTGGTTGGTGAATGGAGCCCTTTATATCATCCCCAGGTGCACTCCAGTTACCTTCTCTCTCCCCTGAGAAATTCTGTATCACAGAGCGCTTCATTACTTTCTATGGAAGGCATCTCTTATCTCTCTGGAACTTCCAGGTTCCACCCTTTTTCCTTTTAGAATCCAGTAAGTATTAAATGTAACATTAATACTCATTGGAAGTGATGCATTAAGTAATGTATTAATTTCATAATTCCTTAAAGGGACATTAAACAATTTTTTTCTTTTTCATGATTCAGACAGTGCATACAATTTTAAGCAGCTTTCCAATGTACTTCTATTATCAATTTTGCTTCATTCTCTTGGTATCTCTTATTGAAGGTGCAGCAATGCACTACTGGGAGCTAGCTTAACGCATTGGTAAACCAATGACAAGAGGCATATATGTCCAGCCACCAATCAGCAGCTAGCTCCCAGTTCCTGAGCCTACCTAGGTATCCTTATCAAAAAAGGATACCAAGAGAACGAAACCAATTATATAATAGAAGTAAATCTGAAATCTGTTTAAAATTGTATGCTGTATCTGGGTTTCATGTCCCTTTAACCTTTCAACCTAAAACAAATGATAGATGGAGATAGACAGATAGTTCTCTGCTCTATTTCAGATATACCTTCCTATCTACACAAGCCTTGTTGAGCTGGCAGGCATGCACATGCTTGTTACACATTCTCTCACTTTGCATCTTGTAAAAAAAATAGTTTTATCTAATGACAGACATAAGAGTGTAAATGCACAAATTCCCTGTGTCAGGTCTCAAAATTCAGTTTTAATTGCTCCTTTGTTAGGTTCATGCTTGACAGTTTATGAGCTTAATTAAATATGTGATGTACAGAGCCTGCTAACCAACCAACAGAAAAAAATGGCAAGGATAAAATAAATATTGCTTTTAAATAAAAATATTAAAATCTGTAAGGATTTACATAAAATGTATGTTGTGTCAATTCCCCTTATAAATTAGTTTCAAACTTCCATGTACTTTCCTTAAAACTAATTAATTGGCTCTTAATAATATAACATTTTATATAGAGAGAGAGAGAAAATGGGGCAAGAGTGAGAAATAAAGAAGAGTGGGAGAGAGATATTTTTCCATTATTTCTGTAATATTATCTGCCTATACAGTATATAGATGCAAACTTATTGACTATTTCATACATTCTCTTCTGCTTGAGAAAAAAAAAACTAACGCAGAGAATACAGAGCCAGGTAACCCTCTACAAGCAGAATAGCAACACAGTGCTGTTATATGCACAGACTTTAGTCAGAGGTGCATAGAGTACACCATAGCTTTCACAGCAATGTTAATATGCTGATCTATAAACACATTAGCTGATCATTTTCTATGACAACGAATATTAAAGACGAGATCTGTCTTATTACTGTACGTTACAGAGTATACACAGCGGGATGACCATATCCTAATAGTCATGTTGATGTGTCTGGGGAGCGTTAGGGAACTGGTAAATGCTCTCTCATTATGCTGCTGATCAGCTGTTGCCTGTCTCAGACTCTAGTCCCTCCCACCAGCCGGTAGCCCCTGTGTGCTCTGAGGCTTCTGAAGTTAGCAGCACACGGTGCAGATCTGTACAGCTGCTAGTATTGAGCTTCTCCCTAAGATCTGCAACGAGCCGACCTCTGAATGAAGCTGCCTGATCCTGTAGGGGACCTGCCGACATGGGCCAGTGCTGCTGCAAACATTACTACTGCTGTTGTTGTCTGGACAAGACGGTACATCACCTTATTTACCTTCTTCTAACAAGGACAGGAAAAGCAGCGTCTGTGCACATTCGCTGTTCATTTCTTTGTTTTCCTCTACTGCTGGCAGAATTAACTCTTTCGATGCTTGGTGGCTGTCTGCATTTTGGTTGTAGCAGCAGGTATTAAAGGAGTGGCACTGTCTGTCTGGCTAACCCAACAGATGGATTTTGTATGTGCTGCTTGTAGAGCTTTGTTATATCTATTGATAATAAAAATGACATGGCTGCATTGTCTGCTTTACCAGCAGAATTAGTTAAATAATGTGAACCAGATTAGAGTAAAATAAAATTCTGTCTTCTGATTTTATGAAGCTACTGCGGAAAGGGGGTCTAATTAGTTAATTGGATCCATAATGCTTGCTTAGAAATCTCTAAACTGCTAATACATCATACAAACAGATTTGTGGGCAACACTAAAGGAGTGGTTGCTGGGAATTTAAATCAGAAGGTTCACTTATCAAAGTTTTCCAATTTCATTAAAGAGGTTAAAATGCTCGATTTCTATGGAAACCACTGTTTTTCCTGTTTTAATATTTGGTGCATATTACTTTAGTTTTTTCAGCTCTGATAGTGTTACCAGTTATGCATTAAAAATTGTATCATATTTTTAATATTATTGATGCAACCACTGCTGGGCTTGATCTGTAACAATTTTACATACTTTGGAGAACCATAAATTAATGATATTAATGAGCTTAGTTATATTACATATTTTTTTGGTTTTGAATTGGAAATCATTAAAGGGATACTGTACCCAAATTTTTTCTTTCATGATTCAGATAGAGCATGCAATTTTAAGCATCTTTCTAATTTACTCCTATTGTCAAATTTTCTTTATTCTCTTGGTATCTTAATTTGAAAAGCAAGAATTTAAGTTTATATGCCGGCCCATTTTTGGTGAACAACCTGGGTTGTCCTTGCTGATTGGACAGCACCAATAAACAAGTGCTGTCCATGGTCTGAACCACAAATTGACTAGCTCCTTAGCGTAGATGCCTTCTTTTTCAAATAAAGAAAGCAAGAGAACGAAGAAAAATTGATAATAGGAGTAAATTAGAAAGTTGCTTAAAATTGCTTGCTCTATATGAATCACAAAAGAAAAAATTTGGGTTCAGTGTCCCTTTAATGGAATGACACAATCACGTGATTGCTTTGAATCATTTGCCTAAAGGTAACCCCCCCCCTTTTTTTTAAAATATCTAGATTTCAAATATAATGGTGTCCTGTCAGCTGAAAATTGAAATACGGATTCCCTCCTCCTTTACAATACTTGTGCCCCTGAAGGATAGCTTCCTCACTTTCAAACACATTAATTCAGTCACATGGGAACAGTCTGGTGATCAATTTAGCTCTGTCATATTTCAAAGGGCTTAACATTGTTATTGTCAGATATAGCTGATGTGATTAGCATAGCACATTGGATTTGCAGTAGGAAAGCTCCTAAAAATCTTGCCACTTAACCTCCTTTTGCTACCACATGGGACAGCCCAAAATTGCATTACTATTAGTAATATAGATGTAATCAGAGAAGTAAAATATTGTGTTTGCTGTATCATTTATGCAGATACTAGTGCAATATAATATTATATTTCTATCCATTGTTTTGTATGTCAATTAAAGGGATGCATTAGTTGATACAAGAAGTAAACTGTTTAAAGTTACAGTAAAATTAAAGTTTCATGATTCTGTTGCCATTTTTTAAAAAAAAATTCCCCTTTAGTCTCAAACTTGCCTTGTTCTTTTGGTATCCTTTCCTGAAGAGTAATCAATGGAGTGACTATGGACTACTAGAAGTTAGCTGAACATAAGTGATCCAATGATAAGGCGTATATGTGCAGGTACCAATCACAAGCTTGTTCCTACTAGTGCATGTTTTCCCCCAGCCTACCTAGGTATGCTCTTCAATAAAGGATACCAAGAAAATGAAGCAAAATTGAAAATATAAGTAAATTGGAAAGTTGTTTAAAATCTCATGCTCTTTCTGAATAATACATTTTTAATTTTGGCTTTAGTGTCCATTTGAAATACAGTAGAATATCATAATATGTGCATTAAAAATAAAATGCCAGAACACTTACTAATAATCAATGGATTTCTTTCTGACAAATTTCAACATTTCCTCCTGTTTCCCTGTCCCTTTATATAACGTGACAGCCATCAGGCAATCATAGACTTGTGTACACTGTAAACTCTTGCACATGCTCAGTAGGATCTGGTTCGTCAGAAAGTGTGCACAATTTGATAATGGAAGTAAATTGGAAAGTTTATTTTTAAAACTGTATGCTCTGTCCGAATCTTGAAAATTTAACTTAGACTTTAGTGTCCATTTAACCTTGCACTGGATTTCTGGTGGGACCTGACCTCTCAGATTAAATTAGAATTACAAGATCACTATAACTTCCAATATGACCATAATTCGCCAATTCAAGTTATGCTGATCTAGTATTAAAAACATCTTAATTTATAAAAAGTACTGAACAAATGTACCGTTTTTTTAGGGCTTGTAGTAACTCCCATTTTCATCTTAAAGGGACACTCAAGTCAAAATTAAACTTTCATTATTCAGATAGAGCATGCCATTTTAAACAACTTTCCAATTTACGTCCATTAACAAAATGTGCACAGTCTTTTTATATTTAAACTTTTTGAGTCACCAGCTCCTATTGAGCATGTGCAAGAATTCATAAAATAAGTGTGTATGCATTTGTGATTGGCTGATGGCTGGCACATGGTACGTGTATGCATTTGTGATTGGCTTATGGCTGTCACATGGTACAGGGGGAGTGGAAATAGACATAACTTTTTTTAAATTGTCAGAAAAAAAATCTACTACTCATTTGCAGTTCAGACTAAGTGCTATTGTCTGGTTATCTTGCATTTGTTGATTATGCAAATCTACTGTGTTGACTGGTCTTTTATGTTAAACTTAACTGTGCAACTGCCAACAAGGAGGAGGTACTTTTGGAGCTCGTCGACATGGAGGAGGCACTTTTGCCTCACACACACACTTACCCCTGCATTCCTTATGGTCTAGTGATCCGGCATTGCCAGGGGAATACAAGGATGCTGTGACGTCACCATGCCCTGTAAACACAGAAGTGACAGGCAATCACACAGGGTTTAAAGGGACAATGAACCTAATTTTTTTTTTCTTTCAGATAGAGCATGCAATTTTAAGCAAATTTCTAATTTACTGCTAATATCAATTTTTCTTCGTTCTCTTGCTATCTTTATTTGAAAAAGAAGGCATCTAAGCTATTTTTTGGTTCAGTACCGTGGACAGCTCTTGTTTATAGGTGGGTGAATTTATCTACCAATCGGCAAGAACAAACCAGGTTGTTCACCAAAAATGGGCCGGCTTCTAAACTTACATTCTTGCTTTTCAAATAGATACCAAGAGAATGAAGAAAATGTGATAATAGGAGTAAATTAGAAAGTTGGTAAAATTGCATGCTCTATCTGAATCACAAAATAAAAAAAATTGGGATCAGTGTCCCTTTAAGGGAGTTGGATGGGGAGGATCACTGTGGTAATAATGATCACCTGGCTTGAATTAATGACCCTTTATTTGCATAGAGGCTCATGGGAGCCCTTATGTGCAGATCAGACTTACATAATTGTACCGAAAGACCCTCATTTATATGAGGATAACCCCTTCCTTTTCCTTTTAAACTTAAGTTTGGGGGGGGAACACACACTATTATTTATTAAATGTTTAATTCTATACAGTATGTATGAGTTTGTGTGAGTTTCTCATTGAAGAATGGCCTACAGTAGGGCCTAAATGTTAACAGCATCTAAAAACTGCAAAACAGCACAGTGGTGGAAATGGCTCAGCAGTTAAATGGTTAATCAGTTTTTCAAATGCTTATAACTTTTGAATACTCATTTGATCAAAGTGCAGCCATAACATTGACATCACAATAAAAATAGATGGACATAAGTGCTAGTTTTTCTGTTTTAGCAAATATCATGCCAGTAAATTGTTCCATCTTTTTATATTTGATACGTCAACACCTTGATATCATTTCAACAAATGTTTATGTACTGTATCATCAGTGAAGACTCGATTACCTCATCATTCTGGACAATGCTGGAAATCTAAGATGAGTCAGAAAGTTAAGGGAAGGATGAGGCTGTGCTCAGGGAATTGGAGAATTTATCAGTTTGTTGTTGTTACTATCAGGAACTAGTAATAGATTTTACTCCAGTTCAAGGAACATGAAAGTCAAATGAATTAATGTTATTTGGAATATACATCTCATTGCAACAAATGCTACTTGTAAACGTTCTCTAAGTGCTAACAGAGCTCATTCTTGCCCATGCTCTGAGTATTAACATAACGCTATGGGTGAGTAAGGATTGGTACCCTGATATATTGTGCATTTTCAAGGCTCTTTCTATTGTGTGTGACAAAGTTTATGTAGGAAATTCAGTCTAAGACACCAATAACTTTGGATTACCCTAATGTTGTGCAAAAGAGATATATATATATATATATATATATATATATATATATATATATATATATATATATATATAATTTTTTTTTTTTTTACAGTGCTGTTACTCTAGACTAGATGCATGGGAGCACTAACCCCCCCCCCCCCCTCTCATGATAAGTGCCCATCCATGTGCCCTCCAGCTGTAATTATCCTTTTATATAAATATATTATAGTAGCTCCTTGGCATTGGCCATTATTAATAGGCTGCCTAATTTTGATTATCTGCCCCTCTATATACAGGGAGTGCAGAATTATTAGGCAAATGAGTATTTTGACCACATCATCCTGTTTATGCATGTTGTCTTACTCCAAGCTGTATAGGCTCGAAAGCCTACTACCAATTAAGCATATTAGGTGATGTGCATCTCTGTAATGAGAAGGGGTGTGGTCTAATGACATCAACACCCTATATCAGGTGTGCATAATTATTAGGCAACTTCCTTTCCTTTGGCAAAATGGGTCAAAAGAAGGACTTGACAGGCTCAGAAACGTCAAAAATAGTGAGATATCTTGCAGAGGGATGCAGCACTCTTGAAATTGCAAAGCTTCTGAAGCGTGATCATCGAACAATCAAGCGTTTCATTCAAAATAGTCAACAGGGTCGCAAGAAGCGTGTGGAAAAACCAAGGCGCAAAATAACTGCCCATGAACTGAGAAAAGTCAAGCGTGCAGCTGCCAAGATGCCACTTGCCACCAGTTTGGCCATATTTCAGAGCTGCAACATCACTGGAGTGCCCAAAAGCACAAGGTGTGCAATACTCAGAGACATGGCCAAGGTAAGAGGCTGAAAGACGACCACCACTGAACAAGACACACAAGCTGAAACGTCAAGACTGGGCCAAGAAATATCTCAAGACTGATTTTTCTAAGGTTTTATGGACTGATGAAATGAGAGTGAGTCTTGATGGGCCAGATGGATGGGCCCGTGGCTGGATTGGTAAAGGGCAGAGAGCTCCAGTCCGACTCAGACGCCAGCAAGGTGGAGGTGGAGTACTGGTTTGGGCTGGTATCATCAAAGATGAGCTTGTGGGGCCTTTTCGGCTTGAGGATGGAGTCAATCTCAACTCCCAGTCCTACTGCCAGTTTCTGGAAGACACCTTCTTCAAGCAGTGGTACAGGAAGAAGTCTGCATCCTTCAAGAAAAACATGATTTTCATGCAGGACAATGCTCCATCACACGCGTCCAAGTACTCCACAGCGTGGCTGGCAAGAAAGGGTATAAAAGAAGAAAATCTAATGACATGGCCTCCTTGTTCACCTGATCTGAACCCCATTGAGAACCTGTGGTCCATCATCAAATGTGAGATTTACAAGGAGGGAAAACAGTACACCTCTCTGAACAGTGTCTGGGAGGCTGTGGTTGCTGCTGCACGCAATGTTGATGGTGAACAGATCAAAACACTGACAGAATCCATGGATGGCAGGCTTTTGAGTGTCCTTGCAAAGAAAGGTGGCTATATTGGTCACTGATTTGTTTTTGTTTTGTTTTTGAATGTCAGAAATGTATATTTGTGAATGTTGAGATGTTATATTGGTTTCACTGGTAAAAATAAATAATTGAAATGGGTATATATTTGTTTTTTGTTAAGTTGCCTAATAATTATGCACAGTAATAGTCACCTGCACACACAGATATCCCCTTAAAATAGCTATAACTAAAAACAAACTAAAAAACTACTTCCAAAACTATTCAGCTTTGATATTAATGAGTTTTTTGGGTTCATTGAGAACATGGTTGTTGTTCAATAATAAAATTAATCCTCAAAAATACAACTTGCCTAATAATTCTGCACTCCCTGTATGGTTTCTGAAGTCTCCTACTAGGGGCAAGTGTGGGCAGATGCCCTTCTGGACTTTTGTAACTTAATGTGTTCAGCAAGCAACTCTCTAATTCACATGTTGCCACTTATTTATTAGTAGCCCTCTAGAGGGCTTGCAGCAGATTGAAGATACCCTGCAACCTTACCTAAATCTGACCCTATGGCACTAGACATTTTTAGGAAATACATTATTGTTGGTGTGCTTAATAGCAATAAATGTTATGCAGCCCTTATAGGGATAGGACAGTCAAAATGAAATGTGAATGATTCAGATACCTTTACATTCACTTCTATTTTCATTTTTTTTTTCTTTGTTGAAAAAGATTACGTGCATATCCTATGCTAGCTTGTAATTGGTGGCTACACAAATTTGCCTCTTGTGATTGGCTCATCAGTTGTGTTCATCAGCTAGAACCCAGTAGTGCAGTGTTTTCTTTTTGCACTTTTATAACACATTTATATCGCTTCAGAATTTTTTTATCTGCAGCCCCCATGTGTTACGAAGCTGTCCATCACTGTTCTAAATACTTCTAAAACATTTTATTTTTTATGCAAAACATTTGCAGTACTTGAGAATGTGTTATAAATCACTTTAATGGCACTTTATTTTATGTTAACCTTATTATATTCTGTATTATGGGATTTACTGTCCCATATTCACTAACACTCCATAATCTCTCATCATGTCACTCTCTTCCCATTTTAAATAAGATAACCTATAATAATTTATTTTGGCGTGAGTGTCCTTTAGTAGACTTCTAAATAGCAACTGGATACTTTAAATATAAATGTACAAATTTGCATGTAATAAGAGACAGTGTAAGCTGATGTTTAGTGTGTGTATGTCTATCTGTGTGTACATCATTAGTGTAACTGAGGCCACTTCCACCCAGGTTTGCACACCTTTAAAGAGATACTAGAATCAAAATTTAAACTTTCATGATTCAGATAGAGTAAGCCGTTTTAATTTACTTCCATTATCAAATTTTGCACCATCTTTTAATATAGACATTATCTGAGGTACCTGCTCTTATTAAGCATGTGCACATATTTAGTGTATAGGTATACTAGTCTGTGATTGGATGATGGCTGTCACATGATATAGGGGACGGCAAATGGGGGGAAAATACATTTGTTGAAGAAAAAATCTACTGCTTATTTGAAATCCAGGGTATTGCATTGTCTTTTTTATTATGCACTAATTACGCAATTCTATTGTGTCCTTAAAGGAACAGTCGACACACAAATGTTATGGTATTATCTATCTTTTTAAACAATAACTATCCATTCCCTAGCTTTGAACAACCAAAATTGTTAGATACATTATATTTTATAACATTAAAAACCTCTAAATTTCAGCCTGTTTCAAAGGCTCTTTTGACAGCCTCTTAATCACATGCATTTGTATTTGCTTTTCACAACAGGAGACTGCTAGTTCATGTGGGCCATATAGAAAACAATGTGTTCATGCCCGGGAAGTTATTTAAGAGTAAGCACAACACAGTACTGTACTAAATGCTAGTCAATAGATTTTAAATAGTCACAGTCATGTGATCAGGGGGCTGTCAGAAGATGCTTGGATACAAGGTAATCACAGAGGTAAAAAGTATATTAATATATTGTAGACTGTCCCTTTTAAACATCTCTAGACTTCAAAAACATTTAATTGACAATTCAAGGTTGCAAGAGCCTTGCACAAACGTTTCGGCTCTCACAGGAGCCTTTCTCAATGGAGGCCTCCATTGAAAAAGGCTCCTGTGAGAACCGAAAAGTTGGTCAAGGCCCTTGTCTTTTTGTGTGTTTTCTCATAAAAGGCTTATCTGCTAAAATCCCTGTGTATTGTTCCTGCTTTGGGGGACCTTGATACACCTGAGCTAGGCGTGGGTTTCATCAGGACTCTTTCTCTATCTCTCTCTCCTTGTAATACCAGCACTCATTAGCGTGCGCTGGTATTACTCAGTGGAGCACAAATATTGCTTTCCCGTAAGCGATATTTAGCGTTCCACTTGTAATCTTGCCCATATACGGCTGCTTAAATCTTGTAATCCTTGTAAACGTATGTAAATTACACCCTGGTTTACATTATGGCTCATTTGTAAAGTGCAGAACCTTTTTAAACATCTGGCACACAAACTATACCCTAGGAACACCTGATTTTGTTCTTCCTCCTCATGTGGATAAATAAAATAAATACGTTTTTGATTTAGATAAATGTTGCACCTGCTATCAGCTCCACATAATGGATTTGAAGTTGTTTTATACACTAACTGCTGTACATACTAGTAATATTTTATGTCTTAACAAACACATGAACCAGAGAACCATAACTGAGATGGAATTTTAACTGTGGGTCATACATTTGTCATACTTATGTCTTTTGATGTAAATTTAAAAAACCCTGCTAAATTGATACACAGGCATTCTTAATCATCTATAATATAATATATTTAAAGATGGTTATGAATTACGGTTATCAATATATAATTAGCTGTTTGTTGTGGAGGACTGCCAAGTCAGTGTTATAGTATCAGCTCAATAGCTAATACTGCTTTTTGTTTTCATTTTTTTTTATCTTCCATTGTCTGCCCATTTATGTAGCTATATATAGACACACATTTAGATTTAACATCTTTCTATTTTTGGGCTGTTACATTTTTAATGATATATTGGCCAAGCTTCCAGGCTCTTTAAAGTGACGACAAAGCCAGTAGAATAATATATATTATTGTATTAAAGATGATTTTAAATTTTGTAAGAACAAAAATTCTTTGTATACCATTTGATTGTATTTGTTTGCCATGTGCACACCACACCAATGGCTGATGCAGACAGTGGGGCCTATTTATCAACCTCCGTATGGAGCTTCATGCCCCGTGTTTCTGGCGAGCCTTCAGACTCACCAGAAACACAAGTTATAAAGCGGCGGTCTAAAGACAGCTGCTCCATAACCTGTCCGCCTGCTCTGAGGTGGCGGACTGACATCGGCGATAATCTACCCGATCCAATGTGATAGAGTTAATTGACACCCCCTGCTGGAATCTGCAGGGGTTAGCGTTGCACCAGCAGTTCACAAGAACTGCTGGTGCAATGATAAATGCTGATGGCGTATGCTGTCGGCATTTATCAATGTGCGGTGGACATGATCCACAATATCGGATCATGTCCGCTCGCACATTAATAAATAGGCCCCATTATCTTCTTAAAACGTTAACCTGTGTCTAACAGCCCTATCTCTGTACAATGTTCTTTTTCTGGGAAACTTGCACTATGGTCAGGGAATCCAGTGTTACCTACATCTTTCTAAAATACTTTAGTTTCTAGGTGCATACTGACTATATCTATTCACAGACCAGTAGTATGCACAGCACTGTAAACAACTAAGTGTTTGCTAACATAATGTTCATAGCCAGCCTTGTCTACTCCAGTAACAATTATGGATTGGTTCCTCCCAAATAGGCAAGTGGTGGGTGGAGGTTGGCTGTTGAAAACCAATTGCAGCAAACAAGGTGGTAATGCATTCCAAATATTTTCAAACTCACCCAGTATGTTAGTTTGCTTCAAGACTGAAGGGAAAAAAAATATTGTAGTAACAAATGTTCACTGTCCCTTTAACTCTGCTCTTCATCTTTTTGTAGAACAATAGTGCAGTATAAACATTTCTAAAGCATAAGAAAATGTTCTGATTGCAGCTGTATGTCCCTCTACCTACCTGCCAAGTCGTACACACACTATAGGGCCTTGATATAGCCAGGAGATGAACTGATAATTCTTTATAACATAAGAAACAAATGGGAACTTAATTGCAGGGATTGACAAATCCTGGGAGCCAGGGAGCCACAGCACCTAAAGTTTAAATTATGGCTGCTAACTTTTTAATATATATATATATATATATATATATATATACATACATACATACATACATACATGTATGTAGCCCTCATTTTACGCCGGGGTTAGGTTCCAGAAGGAATGGTTGTAAACTGAATCCCAGTTTATAATGTAAGTCAATGGGAAGTGAGGGAGATAGGTTCCAGGTCCCTCTCAAAATTGTCATAAGTAACACCTAATACATTATTTTTAAAGCTTTGAAATGAAGACTTTAAATGCTAAACAGAATTATAAACCTTATAAAATAATCACACCAACACAGAATATATAATTAAACTAAGTTAAATGAACAAAAACATTTGCTAAACAGCATTATAAACCTAATACAATAATCACACAACACAGACTTCACTTGCATTTTTCTGCAAACAGTTCTTTCTATGCATTCCAATCTGGACTGATTTATAGACAGGAAGATCTTGTTCCTTTGAAATCTGCTCGATAGCTCAGATCTGGTTAAACTGATTAATTTCAGCTTGCTTGGCTTTGCTGCAACACAAGCGGACAGCTCCACCTACTAGCTATTTTAATAAATGCACTGCTTCTCAATGCTTTTCAATAGCAGCCACATGACTGGAAAAAAAGGTTGTTATTCTGAAACGGTGTAAATTGAACCGTTGTAAAACGAGGGGGATATATATATATATATATATATATATATATATATATATATATATATATATATATATATATATATATTTCTGCTAGGTCTGAATGATATGTAGCTGACTCTCATACCTATTCTATGTAGATCCTTGCTGAATACATTAAAAATTACTAATTGATCCTATCCAAAGGCTTAACAAATACAAAGCCTGGTATGATATTCAGCCATTATTTAACCCTTTATTGCCTATTGCTAGCTGTAGATGCCAAGGTTTTTACTGGTCCATATTGAAGATGTAGGCCCATGTTCAATACACATTCTCAACATGAAAACTGAAACATTTTGGCTTAGTTCCTATATTTTGAAAAGTTTGCTGAATCCTAGAAACTAATTATGAAAGGTTTAACATTAACTGCAATTAAATAAAATGGTTGTGATGAATAGCCGGAGACTCTTCATGTTCCCTAATTCAGTAAAAAGACCCATAAAAAATATTGAAGTTGTAAGACTGGCCGTATCTTGCTAAAATAGAATGTGTAGAGCTGATCTTTATACAGACTGAACTGCTATGGAGGGGGGAGGTCACTCACTGGTGATCTATATCAAGTGAAATAGATGTAACTACAGTGGGGATTCAACATGGACATTCTTGAGGGGAAAAAAAATGTTTTGTGTAAAAGTTGTGCTTGTTACAGAACACACTCTGTAACCTGTAAATTAAATAGCAGCTTTTCACAATGCTGTAAATTGCCTAAGCTGATTGTTAGAGAATTCGCTTTTTAGTCTCTTTAGGGAGTATGAGATGAAGCACGATTTTTACACAAAATCCAGAAGTGTAACGTCCCTTTTTAAAGGGAGACTATACACTCTATTTTTCTTTGCATTAATGTTTTGTAGATGATTCATTTATATAGTCCATACAGATTTTTTTTAAGTTGGTTTTTTTAAATATAGTTTTGCTTATTTTTAAATAACATTGCTCTGATTTTCAGACTCCTAACCAAGCCCCAAAGTTTTAGGAGAATACTGATGTATACCTAGGGTTGCCACCGTTTGCCGAGAAGATTCCTGGACACTTTTTAAATGGGGGTGGAGAGGGTGTGTCTTGGGGCGTGGTTTGGGGTGTGGCTTCTCACTGCCTCAAATTTAATATGAAATCAAATTTTTATATATATATATCAGCTAGTGTCCCCAGCCCTATCACTACAGCTTTACATCTTTGGGTCAATAGAAATAGACACAAATGCAAAAATTGTGTGTTCAGAGAATTTAACTTCTGTATTAAAATGTCCAATACATTTAAAAATCATATGTAGTCACTAGTAATACTTTAGACCAAACTTAACTATATGTAAGCCATGATAGCTGACGGCAGACCAGAGGCTGTCGCAAGCTGCAGCCATATTATGTACTTACGAAATGTTTTGGGACTTGCGGAGCAGCCAGCCAGAACAAACCATGCAACTCTGCTAACTGAGCGCGCTCATAGATCTGAGCACACAGTTATGCGCATTATCACAGCTCAGCAGGATGTACATGACGAATATACTCCTCTACCCTCTTTCCCCCCCCTCAGGCTCCCACACACTGTACAGACCAGGCTCCGCCTCCGGCTCACTCTCGTCTCATCCCAGACCTGGGCTAAGAGCTCCCCTGGCCAGCTATTTTTTTTAATCTGTGTTCACTGCTGCTTGCTGCGTCAGGGGAGCTCTTAGCCCGGGACATTTAAGGGTAGTTCCGGGACACGGGACATACAGCGCCAGACCGGGACTGTCCCGTAGATACCGGGGCGGGTGGCAACCCTATGTATACCCACTCCAGTTTGCTCCAGTTTGTGTAAAGAGTCTTTTCATATACAGAGGAAGGGCAAGTGTCTGTTATTTCCCATTTAAAGTGGGTGTTCTAGCTACCTTTTTTAACAGTGCTAAACTGAGAGCTTCTATGTAAGCTTTTAAACTGTTTAATACTGGATTTTTAGATCAGTATCTGTGCATATTATTCTTTATAGTAGTATTACATGCAGTTATATGAAAATTGGTGTATACTGTCCCTTTAACTGAACTGTCCTGAATTCCTCTTTACTTAATCATGAAAAATCTGTAAATTCAATAATGTCAGCGTCTTGTGGGGATTAGGTTATATACTTATTTCTAGCCAATGTGCCTTGTTGACTTTCATTAAATATATATGAAAGAAATGTCCTATAAAATATGCACTGTCTATATTGCATGACCTTTTCGGAGTTTAGAAATGAAGAAGAAATGAAGAATCATGAAAGAAGGGATAACATAAAAGCTAATTTTGCACTTTTACAGACAGTGGTTTTATAATTAGAATTTGTGTAATCTATGGCTTTCCGATGCTTGCGACAAAGGGATATAATCAGAAATTATTAGGGTTGGTTTTTTTTTGGGAAACAGTCTTTTTATGTACGGTGCATCTGAAAGAAGGTATTTTAAATTGTATTATAGTATTACAAAAGTGTAGAAAAATAACATTATTTTCTTGTTTGCTGGGAGTTTCATAATCCACCAATAAAGTGGAGTTTTCCTTATCTGAATTATTCCTGGTAGTTAAAAAAAAAATTAAAAAAAAATAGCTTAACATTTTTTATGAAAAATAAGTGTGACATGGATCAGCCATATGACGCTCCATACAGCAAACTGTTCACTCATAATATTATGGGACACTAAATGGTCTTACATATTTATTACATGCAATACTTTTAGAGATCTAATGTTCTGTAGTGTTTATACCACATTCCCCATTAAGAATGATAATACCAAGGACTGAATTGTAAGGGAATGGAAGGAAAGTGCGGGAGACGCTGGTAGGAAACACTAAACACGTGTATATAAAGAATTTAGCATTTGTCCTAAATGTTGCTTATTGGGTACCTTGTGAGAACTGTCCGTTGCCAAATCATTCCTCAAACAAAGAAGAGGCGGTAGGGAGAGAGCAAAAGCAGTACCCAATCAGCAGCCTGGTCCTTGCTAGCTCCCACCAGCTATAATCTACATGATTGATCTCTTTTCTCCCACCACCCATATTTCTCCTCAGTACACTGTTGCATTTCTTACACCATTTCCATTTCCTCTCCCCATTCTATATCTAATTATTGCTTGAAAAATTTTAAAAGAGGCAGTGTACTGTAAAACTGGATTCCCCTTTATGTGTTAACAATTACTTGTACCAGATTTTTTTTTTTTTTTTTTTTTTTTTCTCTCTCTCTTTCTCTCTTTTCCTTTTTTTTTTTTTTTTTTTTTTTGTTCTCTCTTAAAATGTACAGTATAGGTGTCAGTTGCATCAGTTTTTTGCGTGAGCTCACACATTTGCTAACCAACTATTCATGCAATAAACTTCCAATAGAGGTGGTAAACACAGGGACTGTAAAATAATACTAAATGCCTGGGACCTAAGAAAACAGTGACCTGTAATATGGGTAGACTTGATGGGTCTTTTGGTTCTTATCTATCGTCAAATTCTATGTTTCTATGTAACCATTTGATAATGTTTAGAGCCTCTGTATTTTCTATTTAATTTTTTGTTTTGTTTTACTACAATCTTAACTCCATTAACAAAACATCTGTATCTGTTTGTTTGTTTTTTCAGAATGAAGTTGGTCTTATGAAAGAAAAAGAACTTTCTGTTGAGCTTGCAACAATTCATGATGAAGTGGGTGAGTCTTATCTTCTAAATGGTGTTTTAAATAAACCAAATGTCAACTTGATAACTGTTTATTGGACAAAAATGTCTCTAGTGCAGAAAGCAGCAAGACTGACTATTATTATTATTAGGTATTTGTAGAGCTCCAACAGATTCTGCAGCGCTATAAACATAGGCAGTATACAAGATAACATTTACAGGGATCAAATGGGTAGAGGGCCCTACTGAGAGTTGCATTGTTGTATTCGGCTCTTATGAAGGTGAACTACAAACAGCTGGGCTCATTGGTTTACATGGCTAAGGGGTTCAAGGGGATACCAGTGGAGATAGGGAGGTAGGTGTAGGTTGTATGCATCCCTGAATAGTAGAGTCTTTAGGGAGCGCTTGACGCTTTCAAAATTAGGGAGAATCTTGTGGAGCAAGGGCAGATAGTTCCATAAGATGGGAGCCAGTCTGGAGAAGTCTTGTAAACGGGAATGTGAGGAGGTAACAAGAGTGGAGGAGAGTAGGTCATGAGCGGAGTGAAGGGGACGGGAGGGAGAGTATCTGGAGACAAGATCTGAGATGTAGGGGGGGAGCAGTGCAGTTGAGGGTTTTGTATGTCAGAGTGAGAATTTTGTGTTAAAGTGAAGGTAAACTTTGATGAATGAAAGCCCGTTTTTTAAAAATGCTATTAAAAACAGGGACACTTTCATTCATCAAAGTTTACAAAGCAGCCGTTTTGAATAAAAACTTACCTTTTTTTCTTTTCACAGCCAGAGCAGCTTCCCCCTCCTGGAAATAATCTCTTCACACGTCAGCAATGACTTAATCCGGCTTCCTCCAATCACAGCATGGCCTCAGGCAATGACTACCCTGGGGGGAAAGCCGTGATTGGAGGAAGCCAGATTAGTCATTGCTGATGTGTGAAGAGAGGATTTCCAGGAGGGGGAAGCTGCTCTGGCTGTGAAAACAAAAAAAGGTAAGTTTTTAATCAAAACGGCTGCTTTGTAAACTTTGATGAATGAAAGTGCCCCTGTTTTTTAATAGTATTTTGAAAAACGGACTTTCATTCACCAAAGTTTACCTTCACTTTAAATCCTAGAGGCAAGAGGAAGCCAGTGAAGGGATTGGCGGAGAGGTGCAGCAGATGAAGAGCGGCGTGTAAGGAAGATGAGCCTGGCAGAGGCATTCACTATGGATTGTAAAGGAGCTAGGCGGCAGCTAGGGAGACCAGAGAGGATGGAGTTGCAGTAGTCGAGGCGGGAAAGGATGAGAGGCTGGATTAAAATCGTAGTTGTGTCTTGTGTAAGGAAATGTCTAGTTTTAGAGATGTTTTTAAGAAGGAAGCGGCAGGCCAAGGACGGAATGTGTGGAGTGAAAGAAAAATCTGAGTCATCTAGGCAGATACCAAACATTAAAGAGTATTATATTGCTTGATAAGTGTTTTAAGGTGAATTAATTGTAGCATAATTCCAATTTTGATTGTTAATCTATAGAAATATATTGTTGCTTAAAGGGACAGTCAGCACCAGAATGTTTGTTGTTTAATAGATAGATAATCCCTTTATTACCCATTCCCCAGTTTTGCATAACCAACACTGTTATATTAATATACTTTTTACCTCAGTGGTTACCTTGTCTCTAAGCATCTTCTGACAGCCCCCTGATCACATGACATTTTATTTATTATCTATTGACTTGCATTTTAGCCAATTAGTGCAGTGTCTGCCACAATCCACAGGCGTTATCACAATGTTATCTATATGGTTTACCTGAACTAGCTCCCCCTGTTGTATAAAGAAAATAAAAAAGCATGTGATAAGAGGCGGACTTCAAGTGCTTAAAAATTATCATATGAGCATTCCTAGGTTTAACTTTCAACTAAGAATACCAAGAGAACAAAGCAAAATTGGTGATAAAAGTAAATTGGAAAGTTGTTTAAAATGACATGCCCTATTTGAAACATGAAAGTTTTTTTGGGACTTGACTGTCCCTTTAAAAAAGGACTTATTTTCACCTCTGACTGCAGCTGCACTTCAAGCGAACCTGATATAACACAACAGTGCCCTTAGGTAGCTGCCTACTATGCCAAATGAAAAATCTGGCCTTTTTAAAGGGACAGTCAACACCAATATTGCTATTGTTTAAAAAGATAGATAATGCCTTTACTATCCATTCCCAGCTTTGCAAAACCAACATTGTTATATTAATGTACTTTATAACATTTAAACCACTAAATTTCTGCCTGTTTTTAAACCACTACATACAGCCTCTTATCACATGCTTTTTATTATCTTTTCACAACAAGAGATTACTAATCCATGTGGGCCATATTGATAACATTGTGCTCTCTCCTGTGGAGTTGTGGCTGACACTGCACTAATTGGCTAAAAAGCATGTCAATAGATATAGGGTACTGTCAAAAGAGGTAAATCAGAGGTAAAAAGTATATTAATATAACCATGTTGGCTGTGCAAAACTGGGGAATGGGTAATAAAGGGATTGTCTATCCCCTTTAAGGATCCCCCAGTCTCTCTACACATTTGTGTGATATCAAATTATGTATTGTAAAGCCTATTGGGAGGTGATGCTGTCCTTGGTCCTAATAGATATTTGTGTAACACTAGAAGAACCTGCTATGAATTTTCATCTCATTACAGTAATAGATCAGTTGTTTGTACAGAAAGACTTAAAGGTACAGTGATTTTTTTTTTTTTAATATATCCCTTTTAATGTTTTCCTAAAGTAGCCTTTATACCTTCTGGAGTGCTCCTAAATTGTATGCAAATTTGCCTTTACCTTTGTTTATCAAATAAATAGTGGGTTTTGCCTGTTATAACTACCACCTATACTACAAATGGCAAAACTGTAATATTGGCTGTAGAAAAGCTATTGGCAGCAACATAAATTAACCCCCTACAAGGAGAGAGAGAGAGATTCCCGTTCTGTTAATATAGAATAACATATTATACATGTCTAAACATTTTTAAAAATAACATCCTTTTACCATAGTTGCTTTTTAATAGCCAAACTCCACCCATCATTTGCCCCTTTTTGAAGGAGGCAATATGAGCTTGACTCTGCAGACACCAAGGCTTGCCCTGGTTATAAAGTTTGTATACAATGCATTTTTTTGCAGTTGTTATCAGCTAAAGTTAATTAGGGACAGATGTGTAGCAGGGTTAACCTTGATACATTAGCAGGGTGAATTTCATGTTCTTAGATTAGCAAAACCTCAATTTTCAGAGCTAAATTCCATAAAAAATGAAATTATTTAGCAAAGTTGTTTCAGTATACATAACTAAAATAAACATTTTCAAGGTGTTTACTGTCCCTTTAACAAGAATGATAGCTGATTACTTGTAATGATTTTAAATGGACATTTAATTATTTTAAAGGGCTATTAAAACCCTAAATAAATGCTACATATAATAATGTAGTCAAAGCAACAATTAGACTAAGAATAATTTCTAGATCCATGTTTTTTGAGTTGCATGTTATTTATATAAATTTTGAAGATTTAGTTTCTACAGAGCACTAGGTACCACCCTGTTTAAACCTAGGTTTCCCCTTATCTATCTCTTCTACTGAGGGACAGAGATAAAATGGACAATAAAGAGAGTGTGCAAATAAACTGCATTAAGTGATCATTTGTTAGCTGAATAACCCGTGAGATATATACTATGTTGTAGCAAGTAGCAAATTTCTCGGGTCTGTTTTATAGGTAACCCTGGCGTGTGGTGCCTTGTTAATTTTGTCTGGGGGTGAGAGATTTTCATGCTGAGATATTTACATTTTTAACTCATTACAATTATCTTCCCTTGAATTCCAATTAGGCCTTTGTCTCTTGGGTGCTTTTTTATAGGTTGGAGTTGTATGGATTTATTTTGTAGCTTAATTACTTTGTAACAACAATCTCTAGTCCAAACCACTGAAAATAGTATTTGTTGTGCTAGAGAGTTCTAATAAAAACACAGAGTATCATTTTATATTTATTAAACAAAATCAAATGTAAAATGTGTGATATCTGTATGTCCTTTTAATTTAATTCTTATGTTTATGAGATATTTCAGTAAAACACAAAAGCTTTTTATTCTAAGTGGTTTACCTTTTGTGTCTGGTTTTTGGAAGAGCAGATTGGTGGGACACAGGTGCACAAAGTACAAAGAGGGCATTTGAGAAGAGGAATAAATTATATGTGCCATTTGTTCATCATGCCTTATTAACTTGAATACAAGGTAGCCAAACCTCCCACTAGCTTGATTGCCACATGTTCCTGTAATTTAGGCAGAATATAGATCTGCCCAAGGGTGGAACTCTGATCTCACAACCAGTGAACTGTTAAATCTACTGCTGGAGCTATACACTGTGTGCTCCCCCCCCCCCCTCCCAAAGAAAATGTGAATAAAGGAACATAAAATCACAAGTCTCTGCAAATAGGTTGAGTAGAATTTTTATGGTTTGCCGGTGGAATTCATTGGTGATGTTCCAACTCTCTGCACAGTGGTGACTCGAACTGAAAGCTTTTTACATTTTCAGATTCTGTGGATATTTTCATTCCCAGAGAATATTCTGAAGCGTTTTCCCATTATCTTGTAAATTGTTTCATTGGTACAGTTTGGGTGTGACTTATCTTTTTCCACACGTTGCGAGTGCTAATAGCAGATGTTTGCTAAATGCTGTCGTGTAGTGGAAATCAACCCAGGACTGGATTGTAGCAAGATGATTGTCTTCTGCAGAGTAGTTTTTTCTGTTTTAAAATAGCTTACCTCAGTCACATCTCCTCCTTTTTATTGTGAGTGGGCGAAATGTTGCTGTTGGTCATGTGTGATTATACATAAAATGAAAAGACAGGACCAACCAGCTTCTTTCTCTCTTTACCATAACATATACTGCATGTATCTGAAAAATTATATAAAACATCAGAATCCTGAATATTTGTCTTCCCAACATGCAATTTCACTAATTTGATTTGCTTGTGATGCAGTGCAGCATTTAAAGACAAAGTACACACATTTTTTTCTATGTTCCATTACATGAATGAATGAGTGTGTGTGTATGTAATATATATATTATTATATATAATATTATTATTATTAATTATATATATATATATATATATAAAATATATATATTTTAAACAAGATAGCTGGAGTCAGACATGGTGAACATCTATTTCTATTTGTAAAATGTTAGTCATTTTGCAATTCATAAAAAAAAAGTTTTACTGGAAGCGACTTATTTTTAATAATAATAAATTGCTGACACCATGTGAATAGTTGCTCAGTTATTTATGTTTATCCTGATCATGCACAACTGATACTAAATGTATTTTATTTTCTTGTTTTGATGAACAGGCAAAAACGGTTTTATTTTCGAAGGATTTGGCTTTTACTTATTTCTGACCTGCCTAAAAAAGGTAGTGATGTCCGTGACAGGAATTTGCGCAGAACTTGGTGATTTCAAATAATGTACACTGAGTCATATAGAAATCGTTACCCATTCTATGAATAACACATTTCATATATTCTTTCGACCATGCTCTCTAAGGACCTGATTGTCAAAAACTAGCCTGCTTGAAGAGAAAAAAACACAAAACCTCATCCAAAACGCTGCATAGACGATAGAAACAGTTCTCAAGCTAAAAATTTTATATTTAATTATTTTTATTGATAAGGTTGTTATAAATATATAAACATATATAAAATATATAGACATAGATACAGTCATCGACAATATCTATGCGAAACAAGATTCAATAAGAATAAAAAGATATAAACCAACGTACAAAGATAGATGTCAGAGTATATATAACAATTTTAGATAAGATGTGGCATGTCTTTTTACCCCAGTTACAAGGTACAGCCCAGTCTGTTATTTTAATAGAGGGTCGGAGGGAGGGGGAGAGAGAGAAAAAAAAAAAAAAAGAATTCTTCATAAATCTATTCATCTCATCCTAAATTTTGTAGAGGGGGTCAAAAGCTGTCTTTGTAAGTCATTACTTTTGTATACTTTAAGGAAATCCAGCCATTTTGTGACAAATCATGTATTTCAGAATTATTTGCATTGTCAAACTGCTCTATTATGAATTGTGATTGTAATAAGAATGTTAGATTGTTAATAGTAGGTTCCCTATTCTTTTAACAATTCTTCAGAATAAGGTATCTTCCCCCCTAAAATCGTTATGTTAATGAAGTCACTGTTATATACCTTATCCCTTTTATCTATTAGGAAAAGGATGTGTTGTAGCTCTAACACAATATACATAGCTGTCACCTTACTTAGCCAGAATTGTGTATGTTTCCAGAATTGTTGGATTTTTGGGCAGCTCCAGAACATGTGTACCAGGTCGGCCTTGGGAAAACTGCATCTAGAGCATAAGTTTTGCGATATAGCCTACCATTTATTAATTCTAGCAGGAGAGACATAAGCTCTGTTTAGAATTTTAACGTAAGCTTCACGGCAATTTGCAGATAATGTGGCTTCCTCTACAGAGATAATACTATGCTTCACTTTTTCTTCATCTAGATTTGGAAGAGTTGCACGCCATTCTGAACAGATTTCCCGGACATTAGACTCACTGATATAATCATTTTATACCAGTAACTAATGGAGTGCTTACTCATTTTATTTAAGTAAAGACCCATTTTTATACCTGAGGGTGTCCATTCTATATCCTGTCTTTAGTTATTTCAAGGTACCAACGCTGAACTTGCAAATATGCATAAAAGTCTGTATTACGAAGCTGGAAATGTTCTTTGAGATTTTTAAAGGTGTGTACAATAGGTGATTCTGCTTCTTTATATTGAATTAAGAAGGTCAGTCCAGAGGAAGCCCATCTCTTGAATAATTTGTTGTTTATGCCGGGTATAAACCGTGGATTTCCCGCAATAGGTATTAAGTCAGAAATAAAGGGGTTACATTTTAAGGCAATCCGTATAGCCTGCCAAGCTAAGATTATATGAAATATGGTGTATTTTTAAAAAAAAAAAAAATTTTAGGGATAGACTTTTAGGGCAATGCAATAAGGCGCTTAAAGAGAAGGGATATATAATTTTTGTTCCACTTCTAGAGACGCAATATAGTTCTCGTCGGTGAGCCGATCCATAGCTACTTTTGCCAAACAGATATTGTTATATATGGAAAATGTGGGAAGTGCAAGTCCCCCAAATTGGCTTAATTGAGCTAGTTTATGTAGAGCTATAAGTTTTCTACCATGCCCCCAAATATAAGTCCTAATACAAATTATCCAGAAATTTGGCATCTATTTTTGTTATAAGGGATAGGAATATTTTGCATAAATACAAAAGTTTAGGTAAAACGATCATTTTGATTAAATTCTTGCAGTAATTGAGAGAGGTAGATTTGTCCATTTCATCAGGTCTGATTTAATTTTCAGAAATAAGGGGGGGGGGGGGTAGTTTAATGGTATACTTAGTTCATAGGATTTATACAAATTTTAATTCCAAGGTATGTAATACATTTTCTGCAATTTTAAAAGGGGGTGAATAGTGAGTCTGTAATGGCTTTTTTAGCCATAATAATTCTGATTTGGTTACATTAATTTTATACCCCGACAACGAACCAAAAGCAGAAATGATGTCTAATACCTGAGGTATCTCTTCTTGAGTATTATTAAGAAATGGTAACAAGTCATCTGCGTAAAGTAATAGTTTAACAGATTTGTCTCCTAGTGGGATCCCCTTCAAATTATTCCTAAGTTTTGAAGCCAGTGGTTCAATTGCAAGGTTAAAAAGAAGAGGAGAGATTGGGCAGCCTTGTCGTGTTCCTGTAACAATAGAGAATGGGCTAGTAGATGAGCCATTGACCAATAAGATTGAAGATGCATTTGTATATATAGCTTGAATACAGTTTTAAAAATTGATCTGTAAATCCAAACACTCTCATAGCCTGGAACAAGTGGTCCCCATGTAATTGAGATCGAACGCTTTTTGAGCGTCGACGGATAATATGGCAAAATCTTGACTAGATTTATCTTTAGGACTTAAAAGAGCTAAAATTTGTATTTCTAAATCTCTTTGCGAGAGATCACAGTACTGACAAGACTTTTTACATACTCTCATACTGGTGAGCTTTAGATCATCGGACACTGTATCTTGTAGATTCAGATGTATGAGCAAATTTACACCTGATGATCAGTGATACTTGCACTCTCCTTTTGTATTTGAGAATGATTATGTTTACCTTATTTTCCTATTCTAAATAAAAATAATCCTCTGTTGTATCTACGGTTACACTATTTTTTTATATTCAAAGGCCCTGATAATATATCTGCATTGTTTTTATTTGTTTTCTGCCTTTATAAATTGATCTATTTTGCTGCAGGTTTTTTATTATGTTTTGGTCCACATTAGTTTGTATAGTTTATCAATAAACTCTACCAGAGGTATCTCAAGGAACTGTATATAAGTGGTGGGCTGCGGGCACACAGGGTTCCATTTTCAAATGTAGAGGGTTAACTAATTACTGCATATATGCAATAGATTATTCAGGTGAGACCAGTGCACCCCTGCCCCTTTCATTCATGAGAGAACGAAGTGTTTTCTGATTTTTGTGGTGTTGAATATTCTTGTTTCCTAATCATCTGCATTTTGCGCCATTGTTATGATTTAGGAGCTCAATCTTACTGTCTTTTTATCCCTTTCCCTATTCTTTCAGTATCATATTATATTTCACAAGGTAAAGCCCCTCCTACTCATGCTCATTGATCTCCAACAATCTGGCCAAGTAGGCCAACCATGGCAACCATACCGTGTATATCGACTCCCAGGAAGAACTGTCAACTGTACTGCTCAATCTCTGCCTCTAGCTATCCAGATGTGCCCCAGAGCTACCACTTCCATGTCCTGGTTTTAGATACTGGAATGTTGAGATTCACAGGCACATCTACAGGAAACCAAAGTAATCACACAACAATCTTATGATCTAGTACTCGGCACTTTTAGACCTACTGGTAGAAACCAAGCTACTTTAAGTGTTGCTCATATGATGTAAATTTTATATCTGATTGTGATTGCTGTCATAACTTGTTTTAACCCCCCTTGCTGAAGACTATACACAAGTTATCCAGTTTCCTGATTGGCTGATAAAGTAAAGCAGTTTGTGGAACTGCAAGTGTATAGAGCTCTGGACTTCTTTTGTAGAGTTGTAGCTTTTTATTATGTTTGCTCTTCAAAATGCATGCAATTGGTCTGTTTCATGTCTCCTGAATGGTCTACACCGGTTGATGTTTACAGTTTGCCCATGGTTATAGCACATATAATGTTAATAAAGTGCAGACAGTCACTATTTTAGTACATATATTTAATTCCAGTTTTTTTATAAGATGCATATTCACATGGTTAACTACATTCGCCTATACACTGAATAACCCCTTCACTCTACAATTTGATTTTTATGAACAGGTAGAAGCAAGAGCTAATAAAAAGCCTAGATTCAGCTAAATAAACAATGACAAAGAATAATAAAACAATAGTCCTGCTATAATAATGCCTGCATGCCTGTGGATTCACCTCATTTGATCTTTGTAAAATGACATACAGAAAAATATTTTAGTTTTGGCATTAGCCAGCGAAATGGTAAGTATTAATAAACAGTGCTAGAACAAGGGCACTATCTGGAATTTGTAACCTGATTTGTGCTGATTGAATGAAACCTCTCTGTACTATATCCCAATTCCTCAGATGATTAGATAATCTTATTTTTCTGAGTAACTGGGTATATAGACAGGTGTTGGCGTGTGTATAAATGTAAAACATACACATACATCTGTGGAATATTATTATTTCAGTCATATTGATACAACAATATATGTTGGAAAATGTAAATTGCACATTTCATTATTTTACCTTTTATGTTAAAATAATTTTTATTGAGATAACATTTTCCAACAATACATCTGTTTCATACAATAATTTACAGAGTCATTTTTCCAGACTTGGACATACAAAACTCAGTACATGTTGCTTTCAAGTTTTTACAAGCCTGTTACTGGTATCTTATATGTATGTTAAGTTTTTGAAACTGATGTCTCCCGTCTGCTATGTTTTGTTTGAAAGAAAAAAAAACAGATCATCTAGTATATATCTCATTTTTGTATGCTAAGAAAAATTAAAATTAATCGAACAAAAACTAACTGAACAAATAAACTTGGCATTTGGTCTTTTAAGGTCTATTAATCAAATATCCATATAATCTCTTGTGGTTAGTTCTTCTAGTGTGTCACTCTCTTGTCAACTTCTCCGTATTTGTGGCATCCAAGCTGAAGCAGGCTAAGTCTGATGCATGATCCAGTAGAACCAGATTTTGTGAAATGTGTCAGTTCGTGCCCAGTATCGTTGCTGCTGTTTCATGTAAGGAGTATGTCATTTTAAATCTTTCTAATATTTCATGCCATGTCGGTACCCCCTTCCTTCCAGTGTCCTAGCAATACTAACCCTCGTGACCGTGCATAGTGTTCTAATGAGAGTATTAATATGTTTATTAAAATTTGGTAAGGGAGCATTTAACAATCCCTGAGGCATGGTTAACAGTATTTGCTCTTCTAAAAGAGAGCTTAAATGGGCTGATAGTTTGGTCCAGATATGTGCAACTCCAGGCTTCCCACCACATAGTATATAGGTTCCGATTGTGCTACATCCCCTGTAGCAGTTCCTATTCCCCCCCTCTGTGTAGTGGGATGTTCTAAAGTGGTGTTAAGTACCATCTGAATATGACTTTGAGGCTTTCTCCCGTAAATCAGCACTAATTAGGCCTCTGTAAGAGGAGTGAAACAAGTCCTGCCACTCTCCTAATTCCATAGTTGTGTTTGTGTCTGCTTCCCATTTAAGGCATAATGGGTGTTTTGGCCCTTCTCCCTCGAAGCCTGTAATGTTAAATATAGCTGAGAGATTGATTGTTTAGGTCTTATTTGAGCGCTGCAGAGCCTCTCGAGTGTTGTGCTGGGTTGTTTGCTAATGTTTGGTATGAATCTATTCAGGGCAGACATGATTTGCAGATATAAATTACCACTTGAGGGGATAGGGTATTAATTTGTCTTGTGTCTGATTGAAAGTCAATGGTTTGCCATTTATTATTAGTCTCCTACCCTATAGAGACCCTTATTTTCCCATTTGTCTAGTTGTTTTTCGGTATTCAGTCGGGATAAGATATTTAATTGGCATTTTGGAGGAGAATTCTGGCATCCCACCCTTCTTGAATGCTACTGTCTTCCAGAGGTTGAGTGAGAGTGTGGTGATGGGGGAGCAATGTTTAATTTGGTGTTTATGTTGCGGTCTGTCCCCAGATCAGGTCGTCTGGTGAATCCAGGTTCCCTATCTCTGATTCTAGTGTTTTCCCACACTACATCCCCAGTGGGGAACTCAATAAAGTATTTGGGCTAATCTGGCTGCTTCATAATAGTCCCAGTAGGTTAGGTACTCCCACACCCCCCACAACTGTCTATGTCTCGTCAGTGTTGCGTGAGGGATTCTCGTCTGTCTCTTGCCATTTATAAAAAAGTTGATCTCTGACTGATAGGATTTTGAGATCAGTCTTTTGAATTGGGACAGGTAGGGTTCGAAACAGGTATAATATCCTAGGTAGGAAGTTCATTTTAATGGCCAGATATTCTGCCGTACCACCTAGAAAAATTTAGTAATCTCCATTTTAGCGATATCTGCCCGCAACTCTTTATACAGGGGGAGATAATTTATTTTATACAAGTCCAGTATGTGTGTTATACTAGTTTGACCTCCCAAACCAAATATTTTATATGTGATATCACCCAAGAGTAAGGACAAGTTTAATTCAATCAACTTTTTCGTGTGGGGCTGGTAAAGATGCAATGGCCATAGCCTCACTTTACTCCAATGTTTATACTTGTAGCCTGATACCTGGGGGAGAACCTCTGTAGGATATCATATAGACCTTGTAAGGGGATGTCAAGGGGTTTAGTCAATGTCAGTATTGGACGTCAATCTGCAAATAGAGAAATCTCATAGTCTGTGTCTTTAATATTAAAGTGCGGTTATTATCGGGGGGAATGTCTAATATTAGACTTGCTAGCGGTTCCATGCATAAGGCAAATAGTAGGGGGGGAGAGTGGGCAGCCCTGTCTCGTCCCGTTTCTTATGTCTATGGTTCTGGAGTGGTGTCCCATGGCCCTTACCGTGGCCGTAGGAGTAGAGTATATACTATGTAAGGCGTCTATAAAGGGTCCCCTGAATCCCATTCTACCCAGGACTGTAAAACATATATGTCCAGTCTATTCTTATCGAAACGCCTTCTCTGCGGTCCAGAGAGATAGGACCAGAGAAGGCGTTCTTGTTTGGTCAAGTTGGGTTATCGCAGAGTAATTATTCGTCTGACATTGTCGGGGGCTTCTCTTCACGTCACAAAACCCCACCCTGATCTGGGTGAACTATACTTGGTAAAACATGTTTTAATCTGTTTGCTAAAATTTTAGTAAAGATCTTTAGATCCTGGTTATTTGAGAGAGATGGGCCTATAACTACTACATATGTTGTGGGCTTTTACTGGTTTTGGTATTATACGACTATCCTAAGCTCCCAGTAACTCGTGTGGGATCTCATACCCCTGCATGATATAGTTCGAGAATTTAACTAAATGTGGTGTCAGGGAAGATTTAAATAGTTTATAGTATTCTCCAGGCAGTCCGTCAGGGCCTGGAGCTTTACCCGGTTTTAAGTCTTTGATGGCCCTTAGTACTTCTTCTGTCGTTATGTCATGGTTCAAACTGTCCCTGTCTTTTTCTGAAATAGAGGGTAGTTGCGCTTCATTCAGTAAGTTTGTTAGTATGGATTCAGTGGTCGGAGATTGGGCTACATGGGTTCCCCCATAGAGAGTGCTATAGTATTGGGCAAAGCAGTTTACAATTTCTTGAGGGTGAGTGGTTGTTGTGCCATCAGGTGTTTGGATATGTGCTATGGAAGCTATTCTCACACGTTCGCGGATCCTATTTGCTAGATATTTATCTGGCTTATTGGCATAGATATAATAGTTTGTCTTAAGTCGGAAGGCTGCTTTTACTGCTTGGTCATGTAGGATACCTGCAAGCTCTGTTCGTTTGCTTTGAAGCTGTGTCAGTACAATTTGAGATTGTGTGAGCTTGTGTTGCTTTTCTAATGTTTCTATCTCTTTCTGTAAAGCCAGTCTTTGAGAATTGTATTTTTTGAGGAGAGTCGATTTTTCCTTTATAAGCAAACCCCTTAAGTGAGTCTTATGTGCTGCCCATGTCATGATAGGATTAGTCGTTGTCCCCGTGTTAATGTCCCAATATTCTAACATATTGCGTGTAATTGTACTAAGAACCATGGGGTCTTTCAAGCAAATTGGGTCATATGTCCATGATCTCGTCCTGTTTGGTACTTGGATATTGCCCAGTGTGAGTTGTACTATTGAATGATCTGACCATACACAAGAGTGGATGGCAGAGCTTATTAGTATGGGTTGTAAAAATTGGCTGATAAATATGTAATCCAGTTTACTATATGTTTTGTGCGCTGCTGAAAAAAAGGTGGTGTCGTTTGTGTGGCCATATAGTGTCTTCCAGGAATCTAGCAGTAGCCCTGTGTTTAAATAGTCTTGTATTACTTTAATCTTCTTGTATTGTTTAGTCTGCTTATTTGTGGGTGTGGAGTTTTGTTTTTTAGATTGCAATGTTAGATCTACATTGAAATCACCCGCTAGGATGGTTCTGGTGTGAGACCACCCCGTCAGAAGATGTGTAATTTGTCTAAAAAAGGCATCTTGTTTATCATTGGGTGCGTAGACATTGCAGAGTAAGATGTCAGAGCCCTGAATCTGGCCTTTTACAATCAGATATCTACCCTCCCTATCTTCAATTGTTTCTTGGTGTATAAAGGGTAAGGAGGAGTGTATTAGTATGGATACCCCACGTTTTTTAGAATCCGAAGTGGAATGAAAGTGTTGCCGATAATCTTTAGTCCAGTATCTAGGTATCTGAGACTTTACAAAATGTGTTTCTTGAAGAAAGATCACATTTGCTTTCAAGGATCTGAATTGTGTGATCGCTGTCCTACGCTTAATGTCAGAGTTTAGCCCCTTAACATTATGTGAAATTAAATTAATGGTCCAAGGATCCATCTGTCCTAATGCTTGAATGAGTGCTATGATGTAGGAAGTTGTCTGTGAGTAGTATGTAAGTCAGGAGGAGAGCACTATAATCTTTTGATGTGTGTATGTATAGGGGTGCGTTACAGAAGAATATATTACCCTTCACCTTGGATCTTCCTTTCACTTTCCTGGATGCCCCAAATGGAGTCGAGTAGACACAATTAAGTAATGACCAGATGCATGTAACAATGATGTAGCATGAGCAAGCCCATGCTAAATCGAGAACAATAACTATGGAAAAAAGAACAAAACAATAATAACAACAAACCTCATTAACTTTTATGTGTACATTGTACACTACTTCTATCAGCATAAGTTAATTGCACAGTGGGTAAATGTGCAACGTTAAGCTGTATGTATCATAACAAAGAAAACATAATTTTTATAAGAGTGCTTCTATTAGCTTTCAACTATTGCTAATCTGACCAGTAGGCACAGGGTCAGTTTTAGATCTTATTGGCGAGGGCTTGCCTCTGCTACCGTTGTGGTAGTGAATTGACCGGGTTCCATGCCCTAACTTATCTATTATTTCTTTCTCTGAGAGGCCAGAGTCCATCAGGTAGGGCATGGTGTTTTGACATTGAAAGGGGTGTTCACCTATAAGGGCGAACTATTAGGTGTAAGAATTTCTCCGATAAGAGATTCCCCTGATTTTGAACAGTCCTTGTAGCCTTTGACTAAGGCTTTTTTCCTATTGTATGAAACCTATATCATGAGTCTCTCAGGTTTTTTGCTTCTTTTTCGCCACCTTGGTCCATCTGTCTCTGGTAGAGAGTGCCAGCTGTGAAGGTCGCTGATCTACTTCCTGTTCTTGCGGTGTTGGCAGGTCTGGGCATTCAAGTTTCAGTGCTTTGCAAATATGTGGTATCTCTTCCAGATTTTTAAGTGATAGTGTCTTTCCTTCATGCAGAATATTAAGAGAAAATGGAAATCCCCATCTGTAGGGTATTTGGTTCTTACGTAGCAGTTGTGTGAGGGGGCGCATAGTGCTGCGTCTTTGGAGTGTTCTTAGACATAAGTCCTGAAAAAACTGAATTATTGAGCCTTTAAATTTGAAAGTGGGGTTTTTTCTGGATGCTGCTATTATTTCCTCTTTATCACGGAAGCGTAGCATCTTGATTATAATATCTCTTGGCGGATCTCCTTTTTTGGGTTTTGCTCTCAGCGCCCTGTGCGCTCTTTCCATTTCAAATTTACCCTCTTCTTTGGTGTCTGTAATGGCTTGAAAGAGTTGTAGAAGAAACTCAGGCAGCTCTGGTGTCAGTATTGTCTCAGGAACCCCTTTTAATCGTATATTGCATCTGCGGCTCCTGTTTTCCAGGTCCTCCATTTTATCCTTAATGTCTGCTAATTCTTGTTGTTGAGAAGACATATTTTGAGAGAGAATATGTATATCTTCCGTTGTAGTTTCTTCCTTTTCCTCTAGAGATTCAACTCTGGTACCTAAGTCTAAGATTTCTTGTTTCATTTCTGTGAAACTGTTTGTGACTGTGGTCTGTAGTGAATCCATCTTCTCCCACATCTTGGTGAAAACACTATTAATATCATGCTTAGACATTAGGTTCTGAAGATCTGCTTTTGTTACTGGAGTTAAGTCCATTTTATTAGATTGGGAGTCAGTGTCCGAGTCTATTTCTTCCTCTAGCAGCAATGTGTCTGTTTCTTGGCCCTTCTCTCCTCTGGAGGACCTAAAGAAAGGGTGCTGTGTTGACTGTTTTGTTCCAGTCCCTGGTTTATTTTGTTTTCTGGCAGACATTTTAAATCTTTATACTATGAGGGTTATTCAAGCTTTGTCTTTGTCTGTTTTGTCTCTTGCTTTGCAGGCATATACAAAGAAAAGACTATATAAAGTATGTTTTACAGCAGACAGAAAGTTAGTGTGTGTTCTAGACTTATATCAGTGAATGGTTATAGTGCCTTTTTTTTTTACCGCCTTAGATTTCCTGTATTCTGCCATACACTGCTATTTAGACTTTCTTGGGATATCTGTCGTAATATGGGGCTTTTAATACAAACTTTCTTCCCACTTTTCAGCTTTTAGAGCTTTAATACTGCCATCATAGCGGTTTTATTCCTTCATGGTGTGTCTAAATTAGTAGCTGCAAGAAGCTCTCAGTCTCTCAAACCGTGTATGAGATAAGATATGTAAGGTATCTGCAGTTATCCATTATATTGAGTATCTTTGTAGGTATGTTCATTATACTTCAATTTACCCCATATTCAGTGTCGTTCTTAGCCCCAGCCTGGTTTCTGTGGTAGTTGCCTTATAGTGTCAGTCACTGCTTCAGCGCCAGAGTGTAAAGATGGCGGATCTCCATGCCGCGCAGTTCCTCCTTCCTCCTCCCCAGGAGCCCGATAAATAGTGAGTATATGGCGGGTTAAGTATAAAGTGCTTACCCGGTCTGGGGATTGAAGCGGTGGGTCTCTATAGGAGTGCTGTTTTTCTTGTCTCCGGCGTTATGTTGGTTTATCAGCCTTTTTCATCACTCCCCTCACATGCTGCAAATTTGTCTGCTTGAGGCCATATAGAGTTGCGCTGTCCTGTTGAGCGCCAGTCGTCAATGTCTGCCCCTACTCTTTCGATCCCCTATGTCTCAAAGGGGTCTCCCTCTGTTTTTAGTTGAAATAGATATCGTGCATGCTGTATTTCACTCTTAGTTTTCTCAGCTTGCACGGAGCTCAAAGATTAAGCAGCCATCAGCTTGCTCCTCCTGGCCATTATTTTACCTTTTAAAGGGATACTAACCCCTCATTTTTTCTTTAATGATTCAGATAGTGCATGCAATTTTAAGCAACTTTCTAATTTACTCCTATTATCAATTTTTTTTTTTGTTCTCGTGTTATCTTGATTTGAAAAAGCAGTAATAAAAGGTTAGGAGCCGGCCCATTTTTTAGTTCAGCACCTTGGTAGAGCTGCTGATTGGTTTGCTACATTTAGCCACAAATCAGCAAGTGCTACCCATGTGCTGAACAAAAAATGGTCTGGCTCTAAAGCTTACAGTACTGCTTTTTCAAATCAAGATAGCATGAGAACAAAGGAAAATTGATAATAGGAGTAAATTAGAAAGGTGCTTAAAATCTCATGCTCTATCTGAATCATGAAATAAAAAAATTGGGTTTAGTATCCCTTTAAGTGTGTGGAGTTTCATTTAAAACAAAAGGGACATAAAACAATAATACAATATTTAAAATGCTGTATTTGTTTAAGCCCAAATAAAGGGTTTATATGAACATTAAACACTAAATACAAGTTCTAAGCATAGTATTAACAAAAGTGAAAAGCTGTGGTAAAGTCATTGTGACTGCTCACAGGACTTTATAAACCATAAAACTGGCCTCTTGATTTTTATAATAACTACCAACAACTCCCAAAAGCACCAAGTATTGTAGTACAACTACTTCTCTTTTAGAGAAAATTATTCCTAAAATTCATACACAGAAAACCTTGTTGATAATATACATAAAACAATTCAGAAAATGCTCAAAAAAGAGGTCATGAAAATGCATAAGTATACAAACAAACAATAATACAATTTCATAAACTTAAAATATGAACACACTAATGTGTTGTTTTACTCAATGTCCATGTTGGAACAATAAAGTTCTTATATGAAATATTTCCTCTTAGCTGTCACTGTTATCTTTTTAAGAGAGGTCTGTGTTCCCAGTGTTCTACAGCAGGGTGTTTTTCGCCCTTTCCTGCAAACTCCCTCTTCATGTCATTGGTGTGGATCAGGTGATTCAGATACGGTTAGACAGGTAGCATAAGCAGGACACAGAGCGAAAAGGAGTTCTTTGCACTCTGTCTGCTATTTTGCTACC
>NC_069501.1:1117832721-1117900221 GCF_027579735.1 Bombina bombina | reverse complement strand
CTTTTATTCGCCAATGATGTCACGTTATCCTGCCCACTATTTTCAGCACTGTGTGGTCAAAATACTTAAACCAATAACTTTGTGTTTAAAGCGCCATTTTGAAACCTAGGTATTGTAAGCGGATTGGTACAGAGCAAAGGATACCCACGGAGTGGGTTTGGAAAACAATTAAATTTGCAGACAAGATTTCTGATACACGGTAGAGATATGTTAATGAAATGCTATTGATAAAAAGCGTATTTGGGGTAGTTAGTTAGTAACAGGCATAGAAAATATTTACTTACAGTGGCCCTTTAAGCCTCTAAATTTCTATCTGTTTCTAAGTCACTAAACAGGGCAGTGCTAGTTCATGTGAGCCGTATAGATAACATTGAGCTCACGCCTGTGGATTATTACAACACAGCATTAATTGTTTCAAATGCAAGTCAAATATAAGTCATGTGATCAGGGGACTGTCAGAAAATGCTTAGATATAAGGTAATCACAGAGATAAAATTTGTATAAATATAACCATGTTTTCTGTGCAAAATAGGGGGAATGGGTAATAAAGGGATTATCTATATTTTTAAACAATCAAAATGTTTGCGTTTAGAAAATCACCTTTCCTAATGTATCCAGTGTTTTTGAGGACAGAGTATAGTGGTGGGGGTTTTTAACTTCCAATTGTCACTCTTTTAAAGAAAATTGTAGTCAACTTTTTTTTTCACCTTTTTCTCTCCACCAGTAAAACAAAAGCAGTTGACCATATCAGCCAGTGAGGTTTATTAGGAGTACAAAACCAGTAATTTAGACAGCTTTTTTGTTTTTATTTTTTTTTTTTTGAGGCAAAAAAATATTTTGACTCATGTAAAGTTTATTCTTTTATATGTATGTTTTTTTAGTTCAATGTCCCTTTGATTTGGTTGAAATATCTTGGGTTTATATGAAGTAGGCCTAATGAGGACTGTGTTTACTAGAGGCACATAAGAACAGAGTATTATTTGATTAATTAGCAAATAAGTATTTGGAGTTAGCTGAACAAATCACATGAGCCAATGACAAGAAGCATTTATGAGCAGCCACCAATCAGCAGATAGCTTCTGTAATGCATTGCTGCTCCTGAGCTTACTCTTCAGCAAAGGATACAAAGATATCAAAGCAAATTTAGATAATAAAATTAAATTGGAAAGTTGCATGCTCTGTCTGAATCGTGAAAGTACAATTTCTCTTGTAAGGTTTATCCAGTCCACGGATCATCCATTACTTTTGGGATATTCTCATTCCCAACAGGAAGTTGCAAGAGGACACCCACAGCAGAGCTGTAATATAGCTCCTCCCCTAACTGTCAAAGCCAGTCATTCTCTTGCAACTCTCAACAAGCAAGGACGTTGTAGGAGAGAGTGGTTAAATATAGCTAGTTTATTTTCTTCAATCAAAAGTTTGTTATTTTTAAATAGTACCGGAGTTGTGCTATTTTATCTCAGGCGGTAAATAGAAGAAGAATCTGCCTGAGGTTTCTATGATCTTAGCAGGTTGTAACTAAGATCCATTGCTGTTCTCACATATGTCTGAGGGCATTACACAGATGAGGTAACTTCAGCAAGAGAATGGCGTGCAGTTTATTCTGCTATCAGGTATGTGCAGTTATAATTTTTTCTAGAGATGGAAAACACTAGAAAATGCTGCTGATACCGGATTAATGTAAGTTAAGCCGGAATACAGTGATTTAATAACGACTGGTATCATGCTTACTCCCAGGGGTAATACCCTTATGATATTGCAATATAAAACGTTTGCTGGCATGTTTAATCGTTTTTATATATGCTTTGGTGATAAAACTTTATTGGGGCTAGTTTTTTCCACATGGCTGGCTTAAATTTTGACTAGAAACAATTTCCCACTGTTGTAGTATAAAAGTTACAGTTGGTGCAGTTAAAAATTACAAACTGTGACATCCAGCTTCCCTCAAAGGCCCTCTGAATGCTATAGGACATCTCTAAAGGGCCCCAAAGGCTTTCCAAAGTCGTTTATTGGGGAAGGTAGGGCCACAGCTTGCTGTGGCAGTTGATTGTGACTGTTAAAAAAACGTCTATTTCGTTTTTTTGATCTGTTTTTTGAACTAAGGGGTTAATCATCCATTTGCAAGTGGGTGCAATGCTCTGTTAGCCTATTATACACACTGTAAAAATTTTGTTTGATTTACTGCATTTTTTCACTGTTTTTCAAATTCTGACAATTTGTTTCTCTTAAAGGCACAGTACCGTTTTTTATATTTGCTTGTTAACTTGATTTAAAGTGTTTTCCAAGCTTGCTAGTCTCATTGCTAGTCTGTATAAACATGTCTGACATAGAAGAAACTCCTTGTTTATTATGTTTAAAAGCCATGGTGGAACCCCCTCTTAGAATGTGTACCAAATGTACTGATTTCATTTTATGCAATAAAGATCATTTTCTGTCTTTAAAAAATTTATCACCAGAGGAATCTGACGAGGGGGAAGTTATGCCGACTAACTTTCCCCACGTGTCAGACCCTCTGACTTCCGCTTAAGGGACTCACGCTAAAATGGCGACAAGTACATCTAGGGCGCCCATAGCGTTTACTTTACAAGACATGGCGACAGTCATGGATAATACACTGTCAGCGGGTATTAGCCAGACTACCTGAACTTAGAGGTAAGCGAGATAGCTCTGGGGTGAGACAAAATGCAGAGCATACTGACGCTTTAAGAACCATGTCTGATACTGCCTCACAATATGCAGAAGCTGAGGAAAGAGAGCTTCAGTCAGTGGGTGACTGTTAATGACTCAGGAAAGATACCTGATTCTAATATTTTCTACATTTTAAATTTAAGCTTGAACACCTCCGCGTGTTGCTTAGGGAGCTTTTAGCTGCTCCTGAATGACTGTGACTACCATTGCAGTGCCAGAGAAATTGTGTAGACTGGATAAATACTTTGGCAGTGCCGGTGTGTACTGATGTTTTTCCAAATACCTAAAAGGTTTACAGAAATTATTAATAAGGAATAGGATAGACCAGGTGTGCCGTTCTCTTCCCCTCCTATTTTTAGAAAAATGTTTCCAATAGACGCCACCCACACGGGACTTATGGCAGACAGTCCCTAAGGTGGAGGGAGCAGTTTCTACTCTAGTAAAGCGTACTACTATCCCTGTCAAGGACAGTTGTGCTTTTTTTTTTTTTTTTTTTTTAGATCCAATGGATAAAAAATTAGAGGTTACCTTAAGAAAATATTTATTCAACAAGGTTTTATCCTACAAGCCCCCTTGCATGCATTGCCCCTGTCACTGCTGCTGCGGCGTACTGGTTTGGAGTCTCTGGAAGAGGCTTTATAGGTAGCGACTCCATTGGATGACATACTTGGCAAACTTAGAGCACTTAAGCTAGCCAATTCTTTTATTCTGATGCCATTGTTCATTTGACTAAACTAACGGCTAAGAATTCTGGTTTCGCTATACAGTCGCGCAGAGCGCTATGGCTTAGATCATGGTCAGCTTACGTGACTTCAAAATCTAAGCTACTTAACATTCCCTTCAAGGGGCAGACCCTATTCGGGCCTGGTTTGAAGGAGATTATTGCTGATATCACTGGAGGAAAGGTCATGCCCCTTCCTCAGGACAGGTCCAAATCTAGGGCCAAACAGTCTAATTTTCGTGCCTTTTGAAACTTCAAGGCAGGTGCGGCATCAACTTCCTCTAATGCTAAACAAGAGGGAAATTTTGCTCAATCCAAGACGGTCTGGAGACCAATCCAGACCTGGAAAAAAGGTAAGCAGGCCAAAAAGCCTGCCTGCTGCCTCTAAGACAGCATGAAGGAACGGCCCCCTATCCGGTAACGATCTAGTAGGGGGCAGACTTTCACTCTTCGCCCAGGCGTGGGCAAGAGATGTTCAGGATCCCTGGGCGTTGGAATTATATCCCAGGGATATCTCCTGGACTTCAAAGCTTCCCCCCCCAAAAGGGAGATTTCACCTTTCCACAATTATCTGCAAAACCAGATAAAGAGAGAGGCATTCTTACACTGTGTACGAGACCTCCTAGTTATGGGAGTGATCCATCCAGTTCCAAAGGAGGAACAGGGACAGGGTTTTTACTCAAATCTGTTTGTGGTTCCCAGAAAAGAGGGAACCTTCAGACCAATTTTGGATCTAAAGATCTTAAACAAATTCCTCAAAGTTCCATCATTCAAGATGGAAACTATTCGTACCATCCTACCAATGATCCAGGAGGGTCAATATAGCTACAACCCCAAGAATCTTTACAAAGGTTCTAGGGTAGCTTCTGGCGGTCCTAAGGCCGCGGGGCATAGCAGTAGCCCCTTATTTAGACGACATCTTGATACAGGCGTCAAACTTCCAAATTGCCAAGTCTCATACGGACGTAGTACTGGCATTTCTGAGGTCGCATGGGTGGAAAGTGAACGAGGAAAAGAGTTCTCTATCCCCACTCACAAGAGTTTCCTTTCTAGGGACTCTGATAGATTCTGTAGAAATTAAAATTTACCTGACGGAGTCCAGGTTATCAAAGCTTCTAAATTCCTGCCGGGTTCTTCATTCCATTCCGCGCCCTTCGGTGGCTCAGTGTATGGAAGTAATCGGCTTAATGGTAGCGGCAATGGACATAGTGCCGTTTGCACGCTTACATCTCAGACCGCTGCAACTATGCATGCTCCAGTCAGTGGAACGGGGATTACACAGATTTGTCCCCTCAACTGAATCTGGACCAAGAGACCAGGGATTCTCTTCTCTGGTGGCTATCTCTGGTTCATCTGTCCAAAGATATGACCTTTCGCAGGCCAGATTGGACAATTGTAACAACAGATGCCAGCCTTCTAGGTTGGGGTGCAGTCTGGAATTTCCTGAAGGCTCAGGGATCGTGGACTCAGGAGGAGTCTCTCCTTCCAATAAATATTCTGGAACTAAGAGCGATATTCAATGCTCTTCAGGCTTGACCTCAGTTAGCAACTCTGAGGTACATCAGATTTCAGTCGGACAACATCACGACTGTAGCTTACATCAACCATCAAGGGGGAACAAGAAGTTCCCTAGCGATGTTAGAAGTTTCAAAAATAATTTGCTGGGCAGAGATTCACTCTTGCCACCTATCAGCTATCCATATCCCAGGTGTAGAGAACTGGGAGGCAGATTTTCTAAGTCGTCAGACTTTTCATCCGGGAGAGTGGGAACTCCATTCGGAGGTTTTTGCACAACTGATTCATCATTGGGGCAAACCAGAACTGGATCTCATGGCGTCTCGCCAGAACGCCAAGCTTCCATGTTACGGATCCAGGTCCAGGGATCCCAAGGCGACACTGATAGATACTCTAGCAGCGCCCTGGTCTTTCAACCTGGCTTATGTGTTTCCACCGTTTCCTCTGCTCCCTCGACTGATTGCCAAGATCAAGCAGGAGAGAGCATCGGTGATTCTGATAGCACCTGCGCGGCCACGCAGGACCTGGTATGCAGATCTAGTGGACATGTCATCCTTTCCACCATGGTCTCTGCCTCTGAGACAGGACCTTCTACTTCAGGGTCCTTTCAACCATCCAAATCTAATTTCTCTGAGGCTGACTGCCTGGAGATTGAACGCTTGATTTTATCAAAGCGTGGCTTCTCCGAGTCAGTTATTGATACCTTAATACAGGCACGAAGCCTGTCACCAGGAAAATTTAACATAAGATATGGTTAAATATCTTTATTGGTGTGAATCCAAGGGTTACTCATGGAGTAAGGTCAGGATTCCCAGGATATTATCTTTTCTCCAAGAAGGTTTGGAAAAAGGATTGTCAGCTAGTTCCTTAAAGGGACAGATTTCTGCTCTGTCTATTCTTTTGCACAAGCGTCTGGCAGATGTTCCAGACGTTCAGGCATTTTGTCAGGCTTTAGTTAGAATCAAGCCTGTGTTTAAACCTGTTGCTCCACCATGGAGCTTAAATTTGGTTCTTAAGGTTCTTCAAGGAGTTCAGTTTGAACCTCTTCATTCCATAGATATCAAACTTTTATCTTGGAAAGTTCTTTTTTTGGTAGCTATTTCCTCGGCTCGTAGAGTCTCTGAGCTATCTGCCTTATAATGTGATTCTCCTTATCTGATTTTTCATACGGATAAGGTAGTCCTGCGTACCAAACCTGGGTTCCTACCTAAGGTGGTATCTAACAAGAATATCAATCAAGAGATTGTTGTTCCATCCTTGTGTCCTACTCCTCCTTCGAAGAAGCAACGTCTATTACACAATCTGGACGTGGTCCGTGCTTTAAAGTTTTACTTACAAGCTACTAAAGATTTTCGTCAAACATCTGCTTTGTTTGTTGTCTACTCTGGACAGAGGAGAGGTCAAAAGGCTTCGGCAACCTCTCTTTCTTTTTGGCTAAGAAGCATAATCCGCTTAGCCTATGAGACTGCTGGACAGCAGCCTCCTGAAAGGATTACAGCTCATTCCACTAGAGCTGTGGCTTCCACTTGGGCCTTTAAAAATGAGGCTTCTGTTGAACAGATTTGCAAGGCGGTGACTTGGTCTTCGCTTCATACTTTTTCAAAATTTTACAAATTTGATACTTTTGCTTCTTCGGAGGCTATATTTGGGAGACAGGTTTTACAGGCAGTGGTTCCTTCCATTTAAGTACCTGCCTTGTCCCTCCCTTCATCCGTGTACTTTAGCTTTGGTATTGGTATCCCACAAGTAATGGATGATCCGTGGACGGTGGACTCGATACACCTTACAAGAGAAAACACAATTTATGCTTACCTGATAAATTTATTTCTCTTGTGGTGTATCCAGTCCACGGCCCGACCTGTCATTTTAAGGCAGGTAATTTTTAAATTTAAACTACAGTAACCACTGCACCCTATGGTTCCTCCTTTCTCGGCTTGTTAACTATGACAGTTAGGGGAGGAGCTATATTACAGCTCTGCTGTAGGTGTCCTCTTGCAACTTCCTGTTGGGAATGAGAATATCCCACAAGTAATGGATGATCCGTGGACTGGATACACCACAAGAGAAATAAATTTATCAGGTAAGCATAAATTGTGTTTCTGACTTTAACGTCCCTTTTTAAAGGGATTTGGAAGTCAAACTTACACTTTCATGATTTATATATATATATATATATATATATATATATATATATATATATATATATATAAATATATAACATTATTGCAAAAAAATGCTGCCGTATAATGCTCAAGACACATGCACACTTCTCAGTTTACCTCAGTATGTTCTCATGGAAAAGTAAAGGATACAGAGAGAAGGTCAATGTAATAATATAAATAAAAGGTCTTTACATTTTTGTAAGCGCTATCTGAATCCTGAAGGCTTAATTTTGACTTCTCAAAAGTCAAAATTTAACATGCTTTAACATGCTCTCACCATATTATACTTTGATGTGTTATGCTGTTAAAGGGACAGTCTACTTGAAAATTGTTATTGTTTGAAAAGATAGATAATCCCTTTTATTACCCATTCCCCAGTTTTGCTTAACCAACACGGTTATATCAATATATTTTCGACCTCTATGATTACCTGTATGTAAGCCCCTGCAGACTGCCACTTATCTCAGTGCTTTTTACAATCTTGCATTTTAGCCAATCAGTGCTGTTTCTTGTATAACCATTATTATTCTCCACAGGAGTGAGAACAATGTTATCTATATGGCACCAATGAACTAGTACTGTCTGACTGTGTGCAAATAAAGGTAGTCTTTATGTCTTTCAGCCTTTAACATCACAAAGTGTGAGAAATTACAAAAAGAGAAGGAGGAGCTAGAAATCAAGTTTGATAATGAAGTGAGAAAGCTTGAAAGTCAACAACAAGGAGAACTCCAGGCTCTGAAAGATCAACTGCAGTTACATTTTAATGAGGAAATAGAGCGTTTACGAAAAGAACAGAATGTCCAGCTTCTCAGAATACAATCTCAACACCAGGAGCAGGTTAGTGGGCAGACTGTGCGCCCCATCACGCTTATCTGTGCCTCTGTCACGCATAATTGATTATAACCCACATACTGTAAGTGGCCAGGTTAGCTCATTAATAATATGCATATGGATGTGGTTTCCACTCCTGTTCCTCATTAGTACATGCCTCTCAAAATTACGTATATTCAAAATAAAATTTAAAAAAATAATAATAAAGATCATGGGGTTTTGTTTTTTTTTGTTTTTCTTCAAATCTTATGTTCACAGACAGGGTAAAAATACACACATTTTCCTCTCCAGATTGTTCACCTTAAGTCTTATTTTAGGACAGACAGTAAATAAACCATTTAAACTTCCTTTCTTGAACACAAGGAAAAAGAAGCAAATACAAAGTACAGATTAGGGGGCGCCGAAGATAAAAAAAAGAAATACATTTTTTATATAATATACATATATATAATGTATCCCAGTGAAAACAATTGCAAAAAGTCCCAAATATCAAATTCAATAGTTGATGCTAAACGATTGTCCTTCTTTCATCCAGGCAGCTCCTTGAAGCAAGTCTCAGTCCCGCCTTCTGATGATAATTCTAAAACCAATAAAATAAAACAGGGCACCAAAAAGGCCTAGTACAGCCTATGCAGGAGACGGTTATATAAAGATGACGTAGGTACACACAAACACAATGCACCCTCAAGTGCTAATAGCGCAGGCTGGAACCTCCCTGTTGTCCAGCAGACTGATATACCAGACAAACAGGCTACTTCTTGTCCACTAGGGTGATGGGGAATCATGCAAAACAGCTCAGCAAGTATAAGAAGTAAAAACTTTTTTTTAAAACAAAGGTCATAGCAGACGTGTTTCTCAGCCTACGGGGGGCTGTTTCATCAGGCCAACATTAAATGAGCCTGTGAGCTCAACATTTAAATACAGTATTGTTTTTTTAAATTTGTTTTAAAGGGGAAATTAAGCTAGTATTTTTGTGGAGATGAACCTCCTCCCTAAAATTAAGGTTTTGCTTAACCCTGGTATTTATCACATGGCCTGTAAACGTGCAACAAATTTGGGAGCACTCTGAAACTATGCCCCTCTCTTGGCCAAAAAGAAAATACAAATGTGATGCCTCTTAACATTTCTGAATCTTTCCTGTGTGATAGCTCATTTATCTGATTAGCTCTATTGAGCTGCCAATCAACACTTATTTTTAGTTTTTTTGTAATCTTTTGCATTGTTTCTTGAGTTATAGTTTACCCTTTGAAATGAGGGATGTTATAACAAGGAGTTAGACAAATGAGGAGACAACAGAAATAATTACCTTCACATATCCCAAATTAACTGCAAACATGCTACACTTTCTAATGTCTGCATTAACCTTTTCATCCTTTCTCCTTAAAGTCACAGCTCTTCCTTTCACAAACAGCACTCAGACTATTTATATTTCTTTTTCTCTTATACCGTCCCCCCTCTACAACACACATGAGCTCTATTCCTATCTCACATTCCTCAGCCAGCCATGCTTCACTGATTCTAAACTATAAGACACACTCTCATCTTCTTTCGCTCACCATCTTTCTTCTTCTTGCAGCTGAGGATGTCTCGCCTAACCCAGGTCCACCCTCTGCTTCCCTCAGTTAACTACCCCAAATGACACCTCATACACCTTGCCCACGTAACCCTCTAAACCTCATTAACTGCACCTCTCTTAGTACACCACAATTCTCTTGTCCCCTTTGGAATGCACACTCTGTATGCAATAAGCTTACCTAAATTCACAACTTATTTATTTCACGTTCACTTAACCTGTTAGCCCTCACTGAAACTTGGCTTTCCTTCTCTAACACAACTGCTGTAGCCTCTCTGTCCTATGGCGGCCTGCACTTCAGTCACACTCCCAGGCCAGGAGACAAACAAGAAGGGGGAGTAGGAATTTTCCTGTCTCCATACAGTACATTTCACTGCATTCCTTTACCCCCTCTCTTTCCTTCTCATCTTTTGAAGTTCATGCTATCCGCATCTTCTCCTCTGTAGCTCTTCGTATTGTAGTTATCTATTGGCCTCCTGAACCATCATCACAATTTCTGGACCACTTTGAAGCCTGGCTTCCACATTTTCTCTCTTCTAATGCCCTTCTCTCATCTTAGGGGACTTCAACATACCCATTGATAATCCTAACATGCCTGCTGCCTCTAAACTTCTATCCCTTACCACCTCTTTTGGCCTGTCCCAGTGGACATCATCTCCAACCCACTGTGAAGGCAACTCCATAGACTTGGTCTTCACTAATCTCTGTGCCGTTTTCAACTTCTTTAACTTCCCCTTTCCTCTCTCTGACCACCATCTACTAACTTTCTCTCTTACTCTACCTGCTACATCTTTGCAAGCCCCCCAAAAAATGCTACCTTACAGGAATTTAAATGACTTGGATCTCAGACTTTTCCACTCAACTAAATCCTCTGCTCTCCTACATTTCATCCCTCTCTTGCCCAAACCTTGTGGCTTTACAGTATAATTCGGCACTAAAATCATCACTTTATAAAACTGCACCCTCCACTGGTATCCGCACATCAATCACTCGACGGCAACCGTGGTACACCAAACAGACCAGATATCTTCAGCGATGTTCACAGGCTGCTGAACTGCAGTGCAGGAAATTGCGCACCTGTGCTGATTTCCGGCATTATAAATTTATCCTTAAGTCCTACAACTCTGTGCTCAGCCTGGCCAAACAAGTCTATTTCTCTTCCCTTGTTTCATCTCACGCATCCAACCCCAGAAAGCTGTTCTCAACCTTAAACTCCCTTCTACGTTTGCCTGCACCCCCGCCCACTACCAACTTCTCTGCTCAGATTATTGCTGATGACTTCAAAAACAAAATTGATACCATTAAAAAAGATATCTGCACCTCACACACCTCAAACTCCTACCCACCCTTTCTATTAACAAAGCTCTATGCTACTTCCCCCTGTAACGGAGAAAGAAGTCTCTATACTCCTATCCTTAGCTCATCTCACAACCTGCCCACTTGATCCTATTCATTCATAACTTCTTCCCTCTCTCTCTGCTTCACTAACCCCTACCCTAACTCATCTCTTTAACCAATCTCTCACCGCTGGCACATTTCCTGAAACATTCAAGCATGTGTCAATCATACCAATCCTAAAAAAAAAAACTAACTTTACCCCTCCGTCCCTTCTAACTATCGACCGGTCTCCTTACTTCCCTTTGCTTTAAAATTATTGGAATGACTGGTCTATAATCGGCTAACTCAATTTCTCACAACTAACTCCTTACTTGATCCACTACAATCTGGTTTCCGCTCTAAACACTCAACAGAAACCACTCTTACTAAAGTAATAAATGACCTGTTACTCACTAATTTTTCTTGACCTGTCTGCTGCTTTTGACACCGTCGACCATCCTCTCCTCCTAAAAATACTACATTCATTTGGCATCCAAGACACAACCCTCTCCTGGTTTGCCTCATATCTCTCAAACTGCTCGTTTTCAGTTTCCATTAACAACATATCTTCTGATCCTATGCCTCTCTCAGTTGGAGTACCGCAAGGCTCTGTCTTGGGCCCCATTTTTCTCTTTCTATACATCCTCCCTTGGGAAACGTATCGCATCCTTTGGATTGCAGTACCACTTATATGCTGATGATACCCAAATCTATCTTTCCTCTCCTGATATCTCTTCCTCTTTACTCAACCAGATTTCCAACTGCCTCTCTGCAATTTCCTCTTGGATGTCTTCACACTACCTCCAACTAAATCTGTCCAAAACTAAGCTACTTCTTATCCCCCCCTCTTCAAGACATCCAACACCTGACATTTCTCTGACGGTTGGAGACTCTATTCTCAACACCGCACCCCAGTTCCGCTGTCTTGGTGTCACACTTGACTCAGAACTCACATTCAACCCACATATACAAGCACTTACTAAATCCTGCTGTTCACACCTACGCAACATTTCCAGAATTCGTCCCTCCCTTACTCAAAAAACTACAAAAATACTAATTAATTCCCTCATTTTGTCACGCATTGATTATTGCAATCTACTTCTAAATGGTCTTCCAAAACACCGCCTCTCCTCCCTCCAATCTATTATTAATGCTTCTGCTAGACTCATCCACCTAAGTCGCCGATCTACATCAGCTGCTCCACTCTGCCAGTCTCTACACTGGCTCCCCATACACTCCAGAATACAATTTATAGTATTAACCTTAACTTACAAAGCACTCAACAGTCTAACTCCCAACTATATTTCCTCTCTCATCGGGAAATATTCCCCATCCCATCCTCTTCGATCAACCTCTGACTTAAGTCTCTCCACTGCTGTTATCTCTACATCCCACTCCCGTCTCCAAGAATTCTCACGTGCTGCTCCTGTCCTCTGAAACTCTCTACCCTGCTCCATAAGACTGTCTTCAACCTTGTATAGCTTCAGACGCTCCTTGAAAATCCACCTATTCAGAGAGGCTTACCAACTCTCCTCTATCCCTCATCCTAACCAAACTAATACATGAACTGCCTGACTATCTGCTGCAACTACAACCGATGTGACAAGCTACCCCAACCTTATGTCTCTGCACCCTAAACCTGTAGACTGAGCTCTCCGGAGCATGGCCCTCTTCCTCTTGTACTAGATTTGTTTAGTTTTGTTATGTTTTGTATTTTATCACAAATCCTTGTCACTGTACACCCCTATCATTGTACCCAGTTTTACAGAATTTGGTGGCACTATACAAATAAATGATGATAATAATAATAATAATGTTTAAGGCTCAGAGAGACCGGACCTGTCTGTCCAAAAAGAGGTAGAGTATTTATTTATTTAAATACTGCATCTATCCAAAGAGCCTTAAATTGGATCCCTATGGTGGTTATCTATGTTATGGCTTTGTAAGATTTTTTTTTCAATACCAGATACTGGAACTATGTTTGGCATCCATGATATCCAGTTTTATTAGAAGTCATGAGGTCTTTTATTTGTTCTGTTAATAGGTTTATCAAGCATACTGAAATAACTACAAAAGTTTATAAAATCTTTTTAAGGCAGCTTAATCTACCAATACTTGTACTTCAAATTTAGGTTTATCTCCAAACAATCATTCTTGATACCCCATTGTCGTGCTATAGTTTAATGGGACATAGTACTTAAAAATGTTCTCTGTTTCATTTAGAGACTAATATTTCAGAATGCATTATAGTGCTTTAAGACAAATGCATGTTCCTGTGACGGAATAACTAAACATTTTCTGTGGGAGTTGTCCTCCTCTGCAGATCAGCAACATAAACCTAGGTATCAATAATACAGTATGCAAACAAACCCTTTATTAATAATTTAATAAAATTAAAATAGCCTTTACTTAAAGGGACAGTCAACACCAGAATTTTTGTTGTTTTAAAAGATAGATAATCCCTTAATCACCAATTCCCCAGTTTTGCATAACAATACAGTTATAATTATACACATTTTACCTCCTGTAATCACCTTGTATCTAAGCCTCAGCAGACTACCTCCTTATTTCAGTTCTTTTGGCAGACTTGCATTTTAGCCAATTAGAGCTGACTCCGTGGTAAATTCACGTGCATGAGCTCAATGTTATCTATATGAAACACGTGAACTAATGCCCTCTAGTGGTGAAAAAACATCAAAATGCCTTTAGATTAGAGGAGGCCTTCAAGGTCTAATAAATTAGCATATGAACCTCCTAGGTTTAGCTTTTAACTAAGAATATACCAAGAGAACAAAGCAAAATTGGTGATTAAAAATAAATTGGAAAGTTGTTTAAAATTATATGTCCTATTTGAATCAATAGTCTTTTTTTTGGACTTGACTGTTTCTTTAGCCATTTTTATCCAAAACTATTTTTAACATGTCTAACCCTTACTCTTTCATATATGTGATAGAAAAATATTCAGTGTTGTTTCCCTTTTAAAGATATCCTGCTCTAGTAAGGAAGGGTCAGTTAACGATTCAAACATTGACGTATTTTGGCACAGGTAACTTGGAGCAGTAACACTTCAACCTCCTCTTACATGGCAGCCGGTATCACACTACCATATAAATGAATGGCTTTTCTGATACATCTTCTGATTGGTTATGTCATTCACATCCTTCTTTATAAAAAACATGCACAGAGAAGGTCAGACAAGAGGCATCAGCAAAAGCTAAGCTCAAAGTACACAAAGCTAGCTTTAGATTATAGAAACCTGGGCTACAGGTGAAAGGGGGCATCTCTTTAAAGGGATAGTTTGCTCAAAATTATCCTCTTTATGTTTGAGATATTTTACCTGCTAGTTGGAGTGTATTAATTTGTTTACAAGTAGCTAATTTACCCTTATTTCAGCATCTGAAATAGCTGATTTAGCCTGTGGTACTTGACTAGGCTATTGACTGGCAATGTAAACACAGCCAGCAGAAGAAATTACACTCCCAGTGGGGTGAAGAAGAGATAGCTAATAAAATATTTTTCCATTGTTCTCTCTAAGTATAGAACTTTGGTTTACAGTCAAACAAAAGATAAGGAAGCATGTTTGTTTACACAAAGTGATAACATAATGAGATTTGATTTTACCTGCAAGGTCAACCCATTTTAATAGGCTGTGGTTTCAAAGCACAAAACCAGCTATTTCATATACAAATAAACCTGAAAATGCAATTTCTCATACATTTTATACTCTACAAGGGAAAAAAACATTTTACATTATACTGTCTCTTTAATCCTTTTGCTGGCAGAGAGGCCTACAGTGCTTTGCTACAGTTTGTATACATTTATTATTGTTTTATAGTTAATGATTGTAAGACCATTTCCTGATTAAAGACCAGTAGTACTTAATCATTAAGGATAATGTCTTCATTCTAAAAAGTTCAGAATTAATTGACTTTTTGTTTCTGGACAAACGTCAAATGTTTTAATGAACATTTTAAATTTGTTTTGCAATGTGCACGTGTAACATTTGAATATCCAGTGCTTACCCCTTTTCTTTTTACATCTGTAGAACAAAGCTACTTATGTTAGTATTGTAGCTCTTAACCTAGAACCAAACCGCAGTCTTTTTTTACAGGGACAGGCAGACAAACAGCAGCTAACACAATGGAATTGGTTTAAGATGGAAAATGTGTAGTGAATTTGAAAATGGAACGTTTTTCCTATATACACATATAGATACTGCATAATGTTTTTATTTAATTCAGAAGGAGCAGCAATTGTCATGTTCATTTGCTAGAAACCTTTGACACCTCTAGACCAGTGTTTTTCAACCAGTATGCCATGGCAGACTGACAACAGTGTGACATATTATTTTTTAAATTTTGCTTGTTTTTTACTCTGGGTCGTTTTTTTATTTTGAGTGAGATGATGACTGAGGATAACTGCACCGGCAGCTCGCCTCCCCGACCTGTGTTCACACTTGGAAGGAACCCCCACAACACGTGCCTAGTGCAGGCTCTACACGCAGCACCACGCGACACTTCAATCCCCCATGCATGCTGGCGCAGCTTTGCTCCTCCTCCAGAACAGCATACCATGCTTCACATATAATCTTGTGCTCCACAGATAACTTTTCCCAGTTTGCGGGGGTGGGGGGGGTGGACTTTTCCCAGTGCGGGGGTGTCCCTCTTTCAAATTTTGAAATATTGGGAGGTATGTGACAGGCTCATTAGGCATACAGGCATGCATCATTTACAACCATGACATATTGACATTCATTCACAGACAATAATTATGATTGTTTGTGAATGAATGTCAATATGTCGTGTAGAGTTTGTAGGCGAGATGGCATGACAGTACAGTATGTGTGTGTGTATGTGTATATATATATATATATATATATATATATATATATATATATATATATATATATATATATATATATATATATGTATATATATATATGCACAGTATTAGGCTACAATGTGTGATTCTGTAAAATTTTGGGATGGTGGTGTGCCGCAGGATTTTTAAATGTAAAAAAGTGTTCCACGGCAAAAAAAAAGGTTGAAAATCACTGCTCTAGACCATGCACAGACGTGTTCAATAAAAAGTCTGTTATATTGCATTAGTTTATTACTGTTCACTTAGAAGAAATAAGGTTAAAATACATATCTGCACAGTACATAAGGCTGCTATGCAATGCAATTTTAGCCAGAAGGTAATTTTTTTGACGTATGTATGGAATTTGACATCGTTTTTTTTTGTATTAGTAGTATGGATAGAACATGTTTGTTTGTTTTTCATCAGTTATTGAAAATATTTATGATGAAAACTGACTTCAGTGTCCTTTTTTAAAGAGACATGAAATACCTTAAGAATTTAATATAAAATTTATAAAAAAAATTTCATTGTATAGGTGGTTCTCAATTGAAAATATGTTTAAATACCTTGCGTTGCCATTTTTCAATAGATTCCTTGCAATCTTTCTCTAAAAATAGGTGTGTTTCCAAACCCACCGTGAGGCTAATTTGCATTAGCAACCTAGGTTTTCTCTCTAGCCGCATTTCCTGGTAGCTAGAGAGTTCCCAACACATGTGCTCTTGTATTGAACCCCCGTAGATGCCAAATGTATTCCAGAGCTTGGCGGTCATGTGGCGGTGCGCATGGACAAGACCATTCCAATATGCATGCGTTGAGGGGCCATGCATCATCAATTTCAATATGGTAATTAGAATGAAACGATGGGAGGATTTGACTGCATGTTGGACAGCTCTTTTCTGTAGGCTGTCGTTACTGGCGTCATTATGAAGATAAAAAAATAACATTTATATCTAGGCTTTGTTTGAAAATAAAACTAACTAGAATTTGTATTTATTATTTAGATTAGATATAGCAATCTGTGTTTTGTTACACCAACCTTTAAGACGGTACTTAACAAGTACATCAAATAAATCATGTGCTGTCGCATTGTTCTTTTTATTTTCTCCCATTTTCCGGCCCCCTGTATCATGTGACAGACATTAGCCAATCACTGACTAGTATACCTATACCCTGTGAGTTTGTGCACGTGCTCAGATGGATCCTATTCCCCAGAAAGTGTGAATATAAAAAGACACTACAAAATTGGAAAGTGTCCTAAAACTGCATGCTCTATCTAAATCATAAAAGTTTGTTTTGACTTAATTTTAAATTGTTGGTCTTACAAATTCTGCATGAATTGGAAGCGCATTCTCCAGATCTCTCAATCTTATTCCAAACACTGATTGTTTGATCACTTCAATAGCTTTTAGATATCTGTCTCTAGAGAGAAGATGCATTTTAAAAGGGCACTGCAAAAAAGGAATGCTTTTAAACCTTTATTTTGTATGCAGACCCATTGCAATGAATGTAGTGTTTTTAATTACTAATGTATATTATGTACTACATTTTCAATTTACTTCTATTATCTAATTAGCTTTATTCTCTTGCTATCCTTCATTGAAAATATCTAGGTAGGCTCAGGAGCAGCAATGTATTACTGTGGGTGCACATAAATGCTTCTTGTCATTGGTTCACTAGATATGTTCAGCTAGCTCACAGTAAATTACTGCACCATCAACAATTCATACTAAGAAAATGAAACTAAATTGGAAAGGTGTTTATTCTTACTATCTGAATAATGAAAGAAAAATTGTGGGTTTCATGTCTACTTAAAGGGACAGTCTAGTCAAAATTAAACTTTCATGATTCAGATAGGGCATGCAATTTTAAACAACTTTCCAATTTACTTTTATCATCAAAATTGCTTTGTCCTCTTGCTATTCTTTGTTGGAAGCTAAACCTAGGTAGACTCATGCTAATTTCTAAGACCTTGAAGGCCGGCACTGCATTTTTATTTTTTTTTTTATAATTTTTTATTGAGGTAATGAATAATAACCGCATAACATAAAATGTGTCCAGGCACGGATCGTAAGCAGTAAAAATAATTATACATTTCTCAAGTAAAAAGTAAACTTAAGTTGACACATTGGAGTATCCATATTACAATTATTGTCACTATATTCAAACAAAAGCAGTGTCATATGTATCTATAGATAAGAGCCGTTATTATAACAATAAAGAGAAAGTAGCTACTGACATGGAATCATGAAATCATGAACACAAAGTGTAAATTAGTTTATGGTAAACAAGAATAACTGAAACACATGACAAGAAAACCTAATTTTTTTTCATATAATGTAGCTGATGATCCCTACTCCGATAGAAGAGGAACTCTATAGTCTAATAGCAGCGTGGTGTAGGGAGTTGGCTTTTGTCTGGCCTCTCTTGGGCTAAAGTGTATAGGGGGAAATGCAGCGGGCAAGAACCGCTCGTTATAAGGGGGAGGATAATAAGGGGGGGGGGGGCCGGAGCCTTCTAAAATAGCTATATAGTATACACAAGTTACCAAAAATTTTAGGTTTGATGATGGTGGTATATATGATTTGGGGTATCTTCTAAATAGGATAATGAATACACATACACATAGGTAATGTCTGTATGGGGGATATGTTTCTGAATTGTGAGTTGAATTAGCTAGTTCTTTGTATCGTTCATGACAAAGGGCCAGATAGAGGCTGAGGGAAAACAGACATATATCCTGCGAGTGTATGATGGAAGGAGCCGTAAAATAACAAAGTATGTACCAATTAAGGGGTGCAATTACCTAAGAAACCTGGATATCAGGCTTATATAATAAAGAATTATCATGAACGGCATCTGAATGGGGAAGTTACTGTAAATGTCAATGCATGTAAGGGATATTATAAGAGATGTGATAAATAAGGTTAACCCCAAAGAAGATTATGTACAGGGGAGAAAATTAATATATATAGAATGCAGGGGACTACTGTATGAGCCCCCTCTCCTGGGGAAGTGCCACCTCTAGGCGATGTAGGTAAAAGGAATATGGGTATGACCCGCCGGCAACAAGTACCGGCGGGAAAGGGAGAAGAGGGACTCAATGAGGACTAGTATTTTGTCCAAATAATAATTTCCGTACAGGGAGTGTAATCAATTAAATGTACAATTATCATACGGCTTGCAATGGATTCCCTTCAGGTAACTTAGCTAACTGATTCTGATGTACCTAAGATCTATAGGTATATGGCTTAGGGAAAGTCATTGGGCAGCGACCATCATGACTCTCAGCAGTGTCTCAATACACTCCTAATGCCTAGGAGCCTAGTAACACATATAAGATGAGTCATGATTAGAGATAGCTTAGAAATTAGACTAAAATGGGTAAACTATGTGTATTTTCATATGACATAGTTTATGGGTTAGCAATGACTAACTCTTGTGAATAGGAATTCCTCAAATTTTACCGGAAAGGGATAGTATGCAAGAATATCTAATTTGAGACCACAGAAAATATATGGAGTACATTAGAATCGAACTTATAAATGTAAAACAACAAACTATATAGCCAATCCAACTTCTATTAGCAAATTAACTGTATATATTATACATACCCCACCATGGCTGTATATGTGGACAAGAATTAAATAACATAATGTGTATAGAAATTAACACTGTACCTAGGAGTACACAGAACCTGTGGGCACATGTTTGGTTCTAGCATTCAAAATCTATTGCAGTGATAATAGGGTAGGGAGGTTGCCTACATTTTCATTATTCTAGAGATAGTCATGTTTAGGCTAGTACGAATGCGGAGTGTCAATATAAATTCCTGGTGATAGGCCTCTGTGCGCTGGCAAATAGGTAGAGAAACATAGTTAACTCTGCGACAGGGAGGGGTGCCACAATCACTGTGATACCATATATTCTCGCATGTATACAGTCCTACAAGTAAAGATAGATAGAATGGTAGTGTAGAGTTGCACGATTACGCCATAATATATATATATAACTCAAATAAGGTATATACAAAAGTATCCTAGTTATTCAGTGTAGACTGTTCTAGCATAAGGACACTCCCTCATACACAACAACTGTGAGCAGCAAGAAAACATAAAGGGAATAAATTATATATTATGGTAGTACCGGCATATAAGACAGTTGCATATCTATAACAAAGCATCATAGTAGAATAAAAAGACCATCCCTAATCAAACAGATGTGTTCAACCATAGGACTAGTATTTGGCAAAATATAGCTTCTGTAAAACCATAGATGAACAAGCAGAGAGTTCCAGCTATATATACAAAAGAGAACATTATTTAAACATTTGTAGCTAGGTTACAACAGGTACATTTATCTTTTAAGCTAGGTACCAGGCCAGCAAGGCGGTATAGTAAACTAGTTTAACTAGCACTTGAGGTAATGCTCGGGCTCCTAAGCATTATTTTCAGCCTGCAGTCAAACATTTGGGGTTTCTAGGTATTTATAAAGAGGAGCAGTATTTCAACTACCAACTAACTAACGTGAAACCTCAAGGGAACAGTATGAGAACTTTACGACAATAAGCCGTCTTCATTGTATATTGTCAGCTGGAGTATATGCATAGTTCCAGTAGCCCGCTAAAAGAAAAAAGAAGAAAAAAACAAAACAAAAAAAACACACACCTATCCCCACATTTAAAGTAATGTAAGCAATAAAAGTCCTGTTAAGCAAATTAAACTATCAGCGACCTGGGAACCACACACCAGTCATGGATGCAGTATATAGGTTGACACCGCAAATCCTAGAGAGTTGTTATCTGGGTGACATATTATATAAATTCAAGGTTGCTGGAACAAAAAAGAAGGGGACTCAGCATGGTATTGTTTCAAGCAGTAAGTCCCAGATGTGAAAACAAAGTTTGTGGTAACTGAAGGGACTTCTGCCCTTGAGTGTCTGTCCGACATAGTTAGTGAATTTAACCTACTCCTATCTTTCTGAACCACCTAATCTCATATGGAGCCTCAAGTTTGTAACTTCTCAGATCATCACACAGTTTTAGCGTGGTCAGTGGTAGATTCACTCTAGGGGTATGCGGTAGATCTGGATAGGTCCTCCTCGTCAATGCTGTCTCTAGGTGGACTCCATTAGTGGAGTGAGACATCTGCGAAAGGGAGAGATGGAGGGCATTCGGTTCGTGACTGGAGAGGTCCTTTGCGCTATATATGATCCCCAGCCCGGGAGCTATTTTTAGTGAGGGAGGTGTGTTGCATCGATCCAGGGTAGGAGCAATGTTAATAGCGGAGTGCAGCTCTGACCTGAAGGGCTTTGCTTGGGATATACGTTGTAGCTTTATGTGAGTAGCGGAGGGAGGTTCGGATATAGGTTGGGATTTCCCAGTGTCGCAGCGTGTGTTGCCCTGTGAGCGTATGCTTACTTGTCTCATTAGCGCTGACCTGTTATTAGGCTGTTGCTTGAATGCACCCAAGTCTGAGAGGCTCCCCTCTGAATGCACCAGAACTCCCGCGTAGGGCTCAAGCTCCGCAGAAGTCACTGTAGTCAGGGAGCGGTGGGCTTCTGTCGGTGTCTCCTGGGTGCCGGTCCGGATCTCTAGGTAGAAGTTTACCTCTGCGGGTTGTCCGAGAGCCACTGGAGTTTGGCGCTGTAAGTTTGCGAATTCTCGCTTGAGATCCCAAAAGTGCCTATCCATGTTAGCTGAAAAGGCTTCCAAGGCACTTGTAATCGCCGCCATCTCCAAAATGCGTAGGTAGTATGTAATCCACAAGATGGCCGCTACAGAGTTACTATTAACCAAAGCCTCCTACAGATATTAAGGTTTATGGTCTCTCCTGGGGTTCCAATAAAGTTCGTCTGACTCAGTGGGCTCCCCAATTACTCAGATGTGTCAGTAGTTGGTAATCTGATATGCCGAGCAGTCAAATAAAATACTTTAGGTATATGAATTGTAGGAGCTGGATGGAATGTGCGACCGCTCAGCTGCTAGGCTACCCGCCACTGCATTTTGACAGTTTATCACAGCTAGACAGCACTAGTTCATGCGTTCCATATAGATAGCATTGTGCTCACTCCCATGGAGTTACTTATGAGTCAGCACTCATTGGCTAAAATGCAAGTCTGTCAAATCTTTTTTTAAACAAATACATTTTTTTTTTTTTTTTTTTATGTAAATTTTTATTTGGTTTTAAAGTCGTAAGCAACAATTGGGGGCACGCAGGTCCCCTGCTCTAATAGGTACAAATAAGGAGTTAGGACACGCAGGGCCGAAATAAATGAACACACATACTAAAGGGTACAATGAATAGGTCCTATGAGTTCCTTGGAAAGGGAAACATAAGAAAGATAAATAGATAGATCCCCAAGGGTCTAAATACAACTTCCCTTAAGCACATTGATAAATAGCATTATATGTAACCATAGTTCCACATTCAAGGTATAAACAAATTAGATCTCATCAATGAGGAAGCTTATACTTCCGTGAAATGAAAAGGTTTGCGGCGAAAATAGTTCGCCTAATTTGAACCCTGGTGTGGGCTCTGTATATGGGGGGGGAGGGAGATGAACAAACACATAATATTTAATGTAAGTAAGCATAGAGGTAATTAGACATAGCACAATATAAGAGATAAAACGAAGCATGGCGTGGTCTGGGCTTAATATCAATCCCAAAACTTTCTTTATGGTATACTATGATATAGTGAGCCCTAAATTATTATGGGTTACAACATGAGCCTGGACATCCTGTGGGGCTGAAAGCCCACCTACTATGCCATGGGGTCCCACTGCACAACCTAGCCAGACTGAGTAGTTAGAGCTTACATATATTTTGTGGGGTTAAGTTATCTCACAAACAAAGCGTCATTCGGCTTCAAAATTAGATACCTGTGTTAGTGAGATTCAATTCCCCTCATAGCACTTAATCTCGCTGTATAGGAAAAATGCACTTCAATTGATCTCAGGATGTCACATTCTAGGGCTAAACTTCTTTTATGTGAACTCCCTCAAGGCCCTGGCCACTGGCCCAGAAGGAGGAGCACAGATTATGAAAGGATAGTTTTAAACATTAATGAAGTAGTAATGATACACATAAGCACAGTGGTAAATCGTAATTGTCCTTGTCAGGGGCCCCCTCAAACCCCCAGATCGGACAAACACACAGAAAAGGTTCATCTTCATTAGAAGCATCATATCAGTGACCTGAGATCAATACAATTATAAGGTAGCTGTTATGGCATCTGTTACCCGGGCACTTGTGTAAATGTCCCCCCTGGGGCTCCCCACTAACCCATAGGTGAGGCATGAAGACAAGATGTCCGCAGCTACTATTATATAAACCCTCAGCAAGTTACATAATAAAAGCAAACAGTAAGCTAAATGAACATCAAAGTCCCATAGCATAAATATCAAGACAGTCTTTAAGTGGCTCTATATCAGTCCCATTGGAGCTTCATTCCAGAGAGAAGTGAGATGGCCCAGGCAATATAATTGAGGACTCAATTCACTATGTTTTGGGCATTTGGTATTAGAAAAGCAATGTTGTGTAACATGTAAATATTGGCATGTATACTTTGTGGCACATTATATTAGAACATTCACTGTGGGTATGAGATATACTGATCTCTACTAAAGGTCCTAGAGTGTATGACAGAATAAATTAGCCGTATAGACCTCTCAATACTTAAAAAGGATCACAGCAGTAAATATAGGTATATAAACGTTCACAAAAAACAAAACAAAGAAGCAGGCGTCTGTCCATTAAGCAGTATTTGTCCCGTTCAACTTGAGATGCTGAAGTTATATAAGCCATTATTAAGATTTAACCGATTCCCAATCGACTGCATATGAGAGCTGAGTCCGGCTGAGGGAACTGGCTTGCTATAGTGGAGAGACAGGTATACAGTGGGGAGTACACTTTATGATTAGGCTCTCTGTGGTCAATCGAGTCCCCAGTTTGTAGAGCAAAGGAAGGCTTCCACGTAACCGGCAGTCCAGACCCATTGCCCTTAACATTGAAATTTATCAAGCTATCTTGCCATCCATAATCTAACGAGACCGGAGGGTTAAATTGTGGATTTGTACCTGGTTGCTGCACATCAATGGTTGATCTCGCCAATATGTCCAACATCTCAGTCATCGACCTCCCTATGCCCATGTAGCCAGGAGCAGGTCGCTGTGACGCAGCTACATCATGGGCCCTGGAGAATCGAGCGGGAAGGCAACCTGTCATTACTAGTGGTTCCAAATGATGAGTGTTCACGTCCTCTAGGTAGTAGTGCTCGGTGGGCTCAGGAGAGAAAGCGGCACTATGCGCTGCAGTTGCGAGGAGTAGGTTAAGATCTCTCTGAAGTTGATCATAGCTCTGTGCAATTGCGGCCGTTAAGGTGCTCTCCCAGGCGTCTACGGCTGCTAGAACCTCCATGCTGTGTCCTGTTAGGCTTTAATGTCAGAGCTCCAATGATCGCCAACCTCCTCTCCGTTACCGCCGTCGGCCTCCTTATGCAGCTTCCTCGTCTTCTGTCAGCCGGTCAGGTCCAGGCCAGCCTCAGAGCAGATGCCGGGCCCACCGGAGCAGCACTCTTTGTCCTGCACAAGTGGTTAGGCACTCTCACATTGATATACCGCCCGATCAGCAAGGCCCCATCTGAAACTTGTTTGTGGTTTGCCACCCGAACTTGTAGCCTGATATGTACCTTCAGTAAAAACATCAGCAGCAGTTCACAAGGCTATTAAAGCAATTTAGACTTTAGATGTATATCCCAAAACTTTATATAATTTGTCCAAATACATTTTTTAGAGAAGACTGTCCCTTTAATATGAACTGTATATAGAAAAGATACATGGTTTTAAATTTGGAACAATGTGTATTTGCTCAGCAAGCAAGGAATTGTTACTCTTTTTGTGCACTTGGCTATTTGCTGGTTGTTGCGTTTTTAGCAATCTAAACAACTAGTAATCTACCTCCCAACCATCTTGGTTAACCCTTTTGTGCCGGGGTTAACGTGTCTACATCGGAACAACTGTTCCGATATAAACAAATTGAAATCTTGTGATCGTGCACGTGATCACGAGATTTCAATGATAGGATCACGTCAGGGGGGCATCCCTATGATGCTAGGCACGCTCTCTAGACTGCGATCCCATCAGGGAAGCGCCAGTGGCTTCAGGAAAGCCAAGCGGTTAGCACGTTGTATTCCATCCTTTGGCGCTAAAGCCCAGCAAAATTTGGACAGAATGCAACGTTCTAACGGCGTTAAAAGGTTAATATGGGATTATCATGTGCTAGAAGGTTTGCCCTCTGTACCGCCTGCAGTTTTTATGGACTTCCCCGGTCCCACTCATGACATGTCTTGAATCCGCCATGTTACCCAGTATCCTGCCTCTCCTGAGACCTCTCCATCCATAAGTCGCCCCCCCCCATTTCCATGTTCTAGAAAGCCTCCAGCAAATGGGAGGTATGTAGTACTAATTAATTTTTGTGTTTTTAGGCTTAGAAGCACAATCAAATGGCACTGCTCATTTGTTGAAATAGAGAGAGAAAGTATGATTATCAATGAAAAATTAAAGTAATTTTATTTTCTTCTATTTAACATTTGTATATGTATTCTAGTATTTGTTTTTTTTTGTGTGGATGTTCCTTGCTGAAAAATGTTTTCTTTTTGTGCTTTTGAGACCCGCTGTGTAAAATTTAATTTCAAAATAAACCGTTTTAATTTAACCTTTTTCCAGGCAAAAAATATATATTTCTTTAACATGTTTAAATCATTTTTTATAGGCTTGATGCAGTTGTTTAGTGTAATGTTGCCTTAAGTAGATAGTGTGCAGGTTTCTTTATGGACATTGCAAACTTTGCCAATTATACACATTTAATTAACACTCATACCATAATGTTGTTGGCATAATTATCATTTACAGCTTTCAAATGCCTCTTAATTTCTTATTTATGTCACACTTTAATTATAACATTGCACTAACGTGTGAAATTGGAATTAAAGGGACATTGTGCTGATTTTCAGACTCCTAACTTAGCCACAAAGTATCAGATGTAGACTGGAGTCTACGGATTCCTGTTTTTTCTGTTTGTATAATGGGTATTTTCACCTTTCACTGGGTGTCCAAGCCTAACCACATCAACTGTGCTAAACTGAGAGCTTCTAAGTAAGTTTTTGAAAGGTTTTATACTGGATTTTTAAATCCGTATCTGTGCATATTCTTCTTTATAGCAGTATCTATTACATGCAGTTATATAAAAATCGGTGTACACTGCTCCTAATTCTTTACAGCATGTAATTTTGCATTAGACAGCCCAGATAAGTGTCAGGTTAACCAAAATCTTGTGCGTGTTTTGGTAGATAACAATTTATGGACATTGCTTAGTGTTGTTCTGTTTTTCCAGTGATCACAATCTACATTGCGTTGCTGACATTTTTTTGCCAATGACATTTACAAACCAGTTTCAGCCTGTTACATTGTACATAGACCATTTTGTTAATGCTATTACCATATTCTTACCCCACACAGATTGAAGATATCGCTGCCAACCACGAAATTGCACTGGAAGAGATGAAACAAAAGCATTCAACTGCCATTACTGCTCTACAGGATGACAATGAGAACAGAGTTGACGGTATTTGTTGTGTCTATTTATTTACATTACAGTACATAGATCATATTATTTCCCAGATTTCATTATACGACCCAATTAGGTGCCTTGGCTAACTCATGGCAAAACACATATTTTTTTAAACTCTATGGTTTTTCAGTCAATTAGTTATTATTCACAAAACCAATAACATTTTAATTTACATTAGACAATACTAAAAATATAGTTTTAACATTCTCTCTGTTTATTTGTAATGCTAAAAAAAGTTATAATCACTGGTAAAGTATATTCCATTTGTTCTAAAAAGCAGTTCCCAGGACTCACTAAAAACATAACAAATGCTACTGTATAACAAATTAACGAGACACACCTGTAAAGTAACCACTTAAGATATGTTTGTGTACATATGTTTAATAAAGAGTTGCCCATAATTATCGCTGTGTTAATTACATATTTGGCAGGCATCATTAATATACATCAATAGCATATGAAAAAGCCAGGCAAGCTGCACAATAAAGTTATCTTCAGCCAGAATGTATACTAATGAAACATTTTTATTCATTCAAGTAAATTAAAGAATAGTGAGACGAGAAAATACCTTCATGATCAAAGGACCACTCAATGCAGTAGAATTGCATCATTAACAAGTGCTTTATAAAAAGACAATGATTTATCACCTACTCTGTATTTCAAATAAACAGTAGATATGTTTTTTTTTTTCTGACAAACTTTATTTTTACTCCCATTTTCCGGCCCCTTGTATCATGTGACAGACAGCCAATCACAGGCTAGTACACGTATACACTGTGAGCTTGCGCACATGCTCAGTAGGATCTTGTTCCCCACAAAGTGTGAATATAAAAAGATGGTGCAAAATTTGATAATGGAAGTAAATTGGAAAGTGTTTTGAAACTGCATGCTCTTTATGAATCATAAAAGTTTATTGTGATTTGAGTGTCCCTTCAAATCAAAGTTGCAAGCCTTCTAGACAATGGTGGGGTTCAAAGAGAATATAGTGAATGAGAGTGTGGTCAGGGAGTTTTATTCAAGGATATATGAGAGAGAGCTCAAAGGTAGAGTTTCATCCAAGGGACGCACTAGTCGCACAAGATTTGGAAGAGCTTACACCAGGAGTAAGCAAATCACTAACCCCAGGAGTATGTTACTTTAAAAAAAAAAAACATTTTTCAGAATTGTTTTAATATTTTTGGTCTCTTTTTCTGCTTCTTTATGATTTCCCATAAACATTCAATAAAGATTTACAAATTGTACTGATGTTTTGGAAGAGCCTGTAGAAGATGAATGTCAGCATTTACAGTTGTCATACGGAATGCCACTGTTTTACAGACCACTGTAGTCACAATCTATACACACACCAGCGTATACATGGGGTTAGCAGTGAGGACAGGTGTGAGCCATCTGATGTGTAGACTATAGATGGATAGAGGAATCATGTGGAATAAGGCATGGAGGGCCATACTTGTAGAGCTACATTGTGCCCCCCAAGCCCTGTGTTGAACTTCTAGTCCGGCTCTTTTCTGAAATATACTTTTCATTTAAGTTTTCTATTATGGTTGTCATCAAAATGTCTTTTTTATCTTCTGCATTGAAGATGAATAGGACAAATGACATGAAGCACCTAATGCTTTTGTGCTACCATAGCGCTTGTAAAAACAAAATTAGTAGCCTAGGAGTTTTGTGTTAAATTCGTTTGTAATGATGTGTAGTAAAATAAGTCTGCAGTGTACTTTCACTATTTATTCTTATTTAAATAAAGGAACTAATCAGTATTAAAGTGATTGTAAACTTTGTCCATGTAATCCACAGTATATAAAATTATTCATAAAACCAGGGGCACTTTCATTCATTAAAATATTTTTTAGACACTTCATTTATTGATAGTAAACATTGCGCTGTTTCTCCGCCCGCATCTCATATTTTTGTCTTAAATGACGAATTCGGATTCATCATCTACAAAGGAAGCGTCAAAAAATTATTTTAATGAATGAAAGTGCCACTGGTTTTATGAATATTTTTATATACTGTGGATTGCATATACAGAGTTTACAATCAATTATTATTATTAATTATTATTTAATGCCTTTTTGATGCTAGTACCCAATTGACTATTTCTTGTGTCTTCTGTAGGGGCATAAATTACTCAACTTTTTTTAAATAAATGTCATTATTACATTTTGTTTACTCGTTTTTTTGTTTTGTTTTTTTTTGTTTTTTTTTGATGAAGGAAATATGTTGCTGGTACTAGATAATTAAAAACAAGTATTTAAATCTCCATCTTTTTTAATGACCCTACAGTTTGCAGTACAGCCAGATAAGCATCAACCTTTTTTTCTCCAATAGTCTCTCTATATAGTTAACTTTATCCTCTGTCATCAAACTCCGTTTTCTCCCTTGTTTTGCAATTTTTATTAGTCTTCTGTTCTCTCTCTTTTATTTTGACTATTGTCAATAAAAGGGCCTATGTGCATGTAAAGTTCATATTTTACAACCTGATAAAAAAGGTATTCCAAAAGTAGGCCTAGATTTGGAGTTTGGCGGTAAAAGGGCTGTTAACGCTCCGCGGGCTTTTTTCTGGCCGCACCATAAATTTAACTCTGGTATCGAGAGTTCAAACAAATGCTGCGTTAGGCTCCAAAAAAGGAGCGTAGAGCATTTTTTCCGCAAATGCAACTCTCGATACCAGAGTTGCTTACGGACGCGGCCAGCCTCAAAAACGTGCTCGTGCACGATTCTCCCATAGGAAACAATGGGGCTGTTTGAGCTGAAAAAAAACCTAACACCTGCAAAAAAGCAGCGTTCAGCTCCTAACGCAGCCCCATTGTTTCCTATGGGGAAACACTTCCTACGTCTGCACCTAACACTCTAACATGTACCCCGAGTCTAAACACCCCTAACCTTACACTTATTAACCCCTATTCTGCCGCCCCCGCTATCGCTGACCCCTGCATATTTTTTTAACCCCTAATCTGCCGCTCTGTAAACCGCCGCAACCTACGTTATCCCTATGTACCCCTAATCTGCTGCCCTAACATCGCCGACCCCTATATTATATTTATTAACCCCTAATCTGCCCCCCTCAACGTCGCCGACACCTGCCTACACTTATTACCCCCTAATCTGCCGAGCGGACCGCACCGCTACTATAATAAAGTTATTAACCCCTAACCCGCCTCACTAACCCTATAATAAATAGTATTAACCCCTAATCTGCCCTCCCTAACATCGCCAACACCTACCTTCAATTATTAACCCCTAATCTGCCGAGCGGACCTCACCACTATTCTAATAAATGTATTAACCCCTAAAGCTAAGTCTAACCCTAACACTAACACCCCCCTAACTTAAATATAATTTACATCTAACGAAATAAATTAACTCTTATTAAATAAATGATTCCTATTTAAAGCTAAATACTTACCTGTAAAATAAACCCTAATATAGCTACAATATAAATTATAATTATATTATAGCTATTTTAGGATTAATATTTATTTTACAGGCAACTTTGTAATTATTTTAACCAGGTACAATAGCTATTAAATAGTTAAGAACTATTTAATAGTTACCTAGTTAAAATAATAACAAATTTACCTGTAAAATAAATCCTAACCTAAGATATAATTAAACCTAACACTACCCTATCAATAAAATAATTAAATAAACTACCTACAATTACCTACAATTAACCTAACACTACACTATCAATAAATTAATTAAACACAATTCCTACAAATAAATACAATTAAATAAACTAGCTAAAGTACAAAAAATAAAAAAGAACTAAGTTACAAAAAATAAAAAAATATTTACAAACATAAGAAAAATATTACAACAATTTTAAACTAATTACACCTACTCTAAGCCCCCTAATAAAACAACAAAGCCCCCCAAAATAAAAAATTCCCTACCCTATTCTAAATTAAAAAAGTTACAAGCTCTTTTACCTTACCAGCCCTGAACAGGGCCCTTTGCGGGGCATGCCCCAAGAATTTCAGCTCTTTTGCCTGTAAAAGAATAAATACAATACCCCCCCCCCAACATTACAATCCACCACCCACATACCCCTAATCTAACACAAACCCCCCTTAAATAAACCTAACACTAAGCCCCTGAAGATCTTCCTACCTTGTCTTCACCATCCAGGTTCACCGATCCGTCCTGAAGAGCTCCTCCGATGTCCTGATCCAAGCCCAAGCGGGGGGCTGAAGAGGTCCATGATCCGGTCAAAGTCTTCATCCAAGCGGGGCAGAAGAGGATCTTCCATCCGATTGAAGTCATCATCCAGGCGGCATCTTCTATGGTCTTCCATCCGGAGCGAAGCGGCAGGATCCTGAAGACCTCCAGCGCGGAACATCCATCCGGACCGACGACTGAACGACGAATGACTGTTCCTTTAAGGGACGTCATTCAAGATGGCGTCCCTCGAATTCCGATTGGCTGATAGGATTCTATCAGCCAATCGGAATTAAGGTAGGAATTTTCTGATTGGCTGATGCAATCAGCCAATCAGAAAATCTAGCTCAATCAGATTGAGCTTGCATTCTATTGGCTGATCGGAACAGCCAATAGAATGCGAGCTCAATCTGATTGGCTGATTGGATCAGCCAATCGGATTGAACTTGATTCTGATTGGCTGATTCCATCAGCCAATCTGAAAATTCCTACCTTAATTCTATCAGCCAATCGGAATTCGAGGGACGCCATCTTGGATGACGTCCCTTAAAGGAACAGTCATTCGTCGTTCAGTCGTCGGTCCGGATGGATGTTCCGCGCTGGAGGTCTTCAGGATCCTGCCGCTTCGCTCCGGATGGAAGACCATAGAAGATGCCGCCTTGATGATGACTTCAATCGGATGGAAGATCCTCTTCTGCCCCGCTTGGATGAAGACTTTGACCGGATCATGGACCTCTTCAGCCCCCCGCTTGGGCTTGGATCAGGACATCGGAGGAGCTCTTCAGGACGGATCGGTGAACCTGGATGGTGAAGACAAGGTAGGAAGATCTTCAGGGGCTTAGTGTTAGGTTTATTTAAGGGGGGTTTGTGTTAGATTAGGGGTATGTGGGTGGTGGGTTGTAATGTTGGGGGGGGGGGGTATTGTATTTATTCTTTTACAGGCAAAAGAGCTGAAATTCTTGGGGCATGCCCCGCAAAGGGCCCTGTTCAGGGCTGGTAAGGTAAAAGAGCTTGTAACTTTTTTTAATTTAGAATAGGGTAGGGAATTTTTTATTTTGGGGGGCTTTGTTGTTTTATTAGGGGGCTTAGAGTAGGTGTAATTAGTTTAAAATTGTTGTAATATTTTTCTTATGTTTGTAAATATTTTTTTATTTTTTGTAACTTAGTTCTTTTTTATTTTTTGTACTTTAGCTAGTTTATTTAATTGTATTTATTTGTAGGAATTGTGTTTAATTAATTTATTGATAGTGTAGCGTTAGGTTAATTGTAGGTAATTGTAGGTAGTTTATTTAATTATTTTATTGATAGGGTAGTGTTAGGTTTAATTATATCTTAGGTTAGGATTTATTTTACAGGTAAATTTGTTATTATTTTAACTAGGTAACTATTAAATAGTTCTTAACTATTTAATAGCTATTGTACCTGGTTAAAATAATTACAAAGTTGCCTGTAAAATAAATATTAATCCTAAAATAGCTATAATATAATTATAATTTATATTGTAGCTATATTAGGATTTATTTTACAGGTAAGTATTTAGCTTTAAATAGGAATCATTTATTTAATAAGAGTTAATTTATTTCGTTAGATGTAAATTATATTTAAGTTAGGGGGGTGTTAGGGTTAGACTTAGCTTTAGGGGTTAATACATTTATTATAGTAGCGGTGAGCTCCGCTCGGCAGATTAGGGGTTAATAATTGAAGTTAGGTGTCGGCGATGTTAGGGAGGGCAGATTAGGGGGTTAATACTATTTATTATAGGGTTAGTGAGGCGGGTTAGGGGTTAATAACTTTATTATAGTAGCGCTCAGGTCCGCTCGGCAGATTAGGGTAGGCAGGTGTCGGCGACGTTGTGGGGGGCAGATTAGGGGTTAATAAATATAATATAGGGGTCGGCGGTGTTAGGGGCAGCAGATTAGGGGTACATAGGGATAACGTAGGTGGCGGCGCTTTGCGGTCGGAAGATTAGGGGTTAATTATTTTAAGTAGCTGGCGGCGACGTTGTGGGGGGCAGGTTAGGGGTTAATAAATGTAATATAGGGGTCGGCGGGGTTAGGGGCAGCAGATTAGGGGTACATAAGTATAATGTAGGTGGCGGCCGGCAGATTAGGGGTTAAAAATTGAAGTTAGGTGTCGGCGATGTTAGGGAGGGCAGATTAGGGGGTTAATACTATTTATTATAGGGTTAGTGAGGCGGGTTAGGGGTTAATAACTTTATTATAGTAGCGCTCAGGTCCGCTCGGCAGATTAGGGTAGGCAGGTGTCGGCGACGTTGAGGGGGGCAGATTAGGGGTTAATAAATATAATATAGGGGTCGGCGGTGTTAGGGGCAGCAGATTAGGGGTACATAGGGATAACGTAGGTGGCGGCGCTTTGCGGTCGGAAGATTAGGGGTTAATTATTTTAAGTAGCTGGCGGCGACGTTGTGGGGGGCAGGTTAGGGGTTAATAAATGTAATATAGGGGTCGGCGGGGTTAGGGGCAGCAGATTAGGGGTACATAAGTATAATGTAGGTGGCGGCCGGCAGATTAGGGGTTAAAAATTTTAATCGAGTGGCGGCGATGTGGGGGGACCTCGGTTTAGGGGTACATAGGTAGTTTATGGGTGTTAGTGTACTTTAGGGTACAGTAGTTAAGAGCTTTATGAACCGGCGTTAGCCAGAAAGCTCTTAACTCCTGCTATTTTCAGGCGGCTGGAGTTTTGTCGTTAGAGCTCTAACGCTCACTTCAGAAACGACTCTAAATACCGGCGTTAGAAAGATCCCATTGAAAAGATAGGATACGCAAATGGCGTAGGGGGATCTGCGGTATGGAAAAGTCGCGGCTGAAAAGTGAGCGTTAGACCCTTTAATCACTGACTCCAAATACCAGCGGGCGGCCAAAACCAGCGTTAGGAGCCTCTAACGCTGGTTTTGACGGCTACCGCCGAACTCCAAATCTAGGCCGTAATGACATTTTAAACATTTCCAGTGATTGTATCACATGAAAGTCTCCTTTTATACATGTAAAAACCCTTTTATTTGAGCTGAGGTTAAGTACATAGCTTTACAAGATAGTTCCCTTCTTCAGGTACATTTAAAAGGTTACAAGATATTAATATTTCTACATATCCACCCACTGAACTATTGAATCAGGTGGATGTTGTGAGTGAAAATTACAGCCAACTCCTGTAAGAATGGAAATCACTGCCAACGATTTATGTAATAAACCTAGTTAATTTTTCATTTTTCCAAAGTTCTTTCAGCCATTTTGTATTCAATTTAAACACATTTTAAATGAAATTATTTGTGGCAATATATATTTTTGTTCACTGTTATACAACAAAGTGTATCTTCATATGACACAGCCCTTGTATGTGACAGTATTTACAGACCTTTTAAATACAATACCTTCATTGTGATAGACCAGTAGACACTCCTTTACAACTCAGCCACAATTACTCTAATTTTTATAAATCCCTTTGTTTCCTCCTTCCTGCAGCATAGACCTGTATAAGATTGTTTGTCCTCTGAGTATTTTAAGGACACACCTATGAATACTGCTCGGCTTAGTTCTAAACTGTAGCAGATTAATAGGAGGGCATATCAGTCATCATTTACTGTATTGTTCATTGATCACATGTAGATATTGGTCCTGTTGTAACAAATAAATGGATTACCTAAAGCTGTGCTGAAATCATTCCTTGTCGTCCAATTGTCTGGTTTCTAAAAGCTGCAATAAAACATAATTTTGGTGTATAAAGCCCTCTTGTGGAATATAGTAGAATGCAAGTAAATAAATGCCTTTTTTTTTTCTCTTCAACCAGACTGTTCAATCGGTAGCAAAAGATTTGTCAGTGTCTGAGGTTTAACATGGTAAAAAAAACTGTCCCCAACAATCTCCTTATCTACTGGATATATTATTCTGTGTTAAAGGGACAGTCAACACCAGAATTGTTGTTGCTTAAAAAGAAAGATAATCCTTTTATTACCCATTCCCCAGTTTTGCATAACCAACACAGTTATAATAATATATTGTTTACCTCTGTGATTACCTTGTATCTATGCTTCTGCAGACTGCCCCCTTATTTTAGTTATTTTGACGGACTAGCATTTTAGCCAATTTGTGCTCACTCCAGGGTAACTTCACGTGCATGAGCTCAATGTTATCTATGTGAAACACATGAACTAATGCCCTCTAGTGGTAAAATGCATTCAGATTAGAGGCAGTCTTCAAGGTCTAAGAAATTAGCATATGAACCCCCTTGGTTTGGCTTTCAACTAAGAATATCAAGAGAACAAAGCAAAATTGGTGATAATAGTAAAATGTAAAGTTGTTTAAAATTACATTCCCTATTTAAATCATGGAAGTTTTTTTTGGACTTGACTGTCCCTTTAATAATAAAAATGTATAGAAGAAACTTTTTGAATAGAGATTATGAAGAAGGAATAATTACTGTAAAATTTGACATCCCCCAACTTCCCTGAATATTAAAAGGACATGAAACGCACATTTTTTTTTCTTTCTTTCATGGTTTAGAAAGAGCATGCAATTTTAAACAACTTTCCAATTTACTTCTATTACTTAATTTGCTTCATTCTCTTGATATCCATTGTTGAAACGTATATCTAAATAGGCTCAGTAGCTGCTGATTGGTGGCTGCGCTTAGATGCCTCGTATGATTGGAATGTTTTAAATTGTATCACTAAGTGCCGCACGGCATGAAACGTGTAAGGGTTCCTCCCCCTCCTCCTATGCGTGAGTGTTATTTTTAACATGATTTAATAAAGACTTTCTTTTATTTGCATCTGAATTCTGGTAGTACTACCATTTTTTATTTTTTACTCTTGACTTTAGCTTGCTAGGCCTTATCCCCCTTTGTTTGGCGTGCTCCACCCCACAGTGTTGCGGCACATGTTTGCGTCACGTTGCCTCATTTTGAATGTCATAGAAGCCGAAGGTGGATTGCGGAGGATCATCAAACGGACCTGGAGAGACGCTGTCAGTTTTACCTTGTTTAACATCCTATTCTCTATCTGAATCATGAAAGAAAAATGTTGGATTTCATGTCCCTTTTAGTAATCCTACAGCATGTAATGCACCTCTCTTCATTCATGTTATTCAGTATACAATAGAGCAGTTACAAAGAACATTCTAAATGTGTGTAAAACTAGATGTATAGAGCAATCATGTTTCTTCCCACAAACTACTGGTAATTAATTGTCGCCCACATGTGTAGGCATCCTGTGTTGTTATAGCTGCAGGGATGGCACAGATCATTTATTGATTACACCTCTTTTAATCTCTGAATCGCTTGTTTAGTTTTCCTTCTCCATTAAAGAACCATCATTAGACTTAAAGTCTCAAGTAAAAAAAACATAATTTATGTAAGAACTTGCCTGATAAATTCATTTCTTTCATATTGGCAAGAGTCCAAGAGCTAGAGATGTATGGGATATACAATCCTACCAGGAGGGGCAAAGTTTCCCAAACCTCAAAATGCCTATAAATACACCCCTCACCACACCCACAATTCAGTTTAACGAATAGCCAAGTAGTGGGGTGATAAAGAAAGGAGTAAAAAGAATCAAAAAAGGAATTTGGAAAGAATTGTGCTTTATACAAAAAAACATAACCACCATAAAAAGGGTGGGTCTCATGGACTCTTGCCAATATGAAAGAAATTAATTTATCAGGTAAGTTCTTACATAAATTATGTTTTCTTTCATGTAATTGGCAAGCGTCCATGAGCTAGTGACGTATGGGATAGTAATACCCAAGATGTGGAACTCCACAGAAGAGTCACTAGAGAGGGAGGGATAAAAATAACAGCCATTTTCTGCTGAAAAAAAATAATCCACAACCCAAAATATAAGTTTATTCTCATAAATGAAAAGAAAAAAACTTGAAAACATAAGCAGAGGAATCAAACTGAAACAGCTGCCTGAAGAACTTTTCTACCAAAACCTGCTTCCGAAGAAGCAAATACATAAAAACGGTAGAATTTAGTAAATGTATGCAAAGAAGGCAAAGTTGCTGCTTTGCAAATGTGATCAACTGAAGCTTTATTCTTAAAAGCCCACAAAGTGGAGACTGATCTAGTTGGATGAGCTGTAATTCTCTGAGGCAGGGCCTGACCCGACTCCAAATAAGCCTGATGAATCAAAAGCTTTAACCAGGATGCCAAGGTAATAGCAGAAGCTTTCTGACCTTTCCTAGGACCAGAAAAGACAACAAATAGACTAGAAATCTTCCTGAAATCTTTTGTAGCTTCAGCATAATATTTCAAAGCTCTTACAACATCCAAAGAATGTAAGGATCTCTCCAAAGAATTCTTAGGATTAGGACACAAAGAAGGAACAACAATTTCTCTATTAAAGTTGTTAGAATTCACAACCTTAGGTAGAAATTTAAATGAAGTCCGTAAAACTGCCTTATCCTGATGGAAAATCAAAAAAGGAGATTCACAAGAAAGAGCAGATAATTCGGAAACTCTTCTAGCAGAAGAGATGGCCAAAAGGAACAACACTTTCCAAGAAAGTAGTTTAATGTCCAAAGAATGCATAGGCTCAAACGGAGGAGCCTGTAAAGCCTTCAAAACCAAATTAAGACTCCAAGGAGGAGAGATTGATTTAATGACAGGCTTGATACGGACCAAAGCCTGCACAAAACAGTGAATATCAGGAGGCTTAGCAATCTTTTTGTGAAATAAAACAGAGCAGAGATTTGTCCCTTCAAGGAACTTGCAGACAAACCTTTATACAAACCATCCTGAAGAAACTGTAAAATTCTAGGAATTATACAAGAATGCCAGGAGAATTTATGAGAAGAACACCATGAAATATAAGTCTTCCAAACTCAATAAATCTTCCTAGAAACATATTTAATAACATAGTATTAATCACTGAGTCAGAGAAATCTCTATGACTAAGCACTAGGCGTTCAATTTCCATACCTTTAAAATTTAATGATTTGAGATCCTGATGGAAAAACGGACCTTGAGACATAAGGTCTGGTCTTAAAGGAAGTGGCCAAGGTTGGCAACTGGACATCCGAACAAGATCCGCATACCAAAACCTGTGAGGCCATGCTGGAGCTACCAGCAACACAAACGATTGTTCCATGATGATCTTGGAGATCACTCTTGGAAGAACAACTAGAGGCGGGAAAATATAAGCAGGTTTGTAACACCAAGGAACTGGTAACGCATCTACTGCCTCCGCCTGAGGATCCGTGGACCTGGACAGGTACCTGGGAAGTTTCTTGTTTAGATGGGAAGTCATCAGATCTATTTCTGGAAGACCCCACATCTGAACAATTTGAGAAAACACATCTGGATGGAGCGACCACTCCCTCGGATGTAAAGTCTGACGGCTGAGATAATACGCTTCCCAATTGTCTACACCTGGGATATGAACCACATAAATTAGACAGGAGCTGGATTCTGCCCAAGAAAGTATCCGAGATACTTCTTTCATAGCTTGGGGACTGCAAATCCCACTGTGATGATTGACATATGCCACAGTTGTGATATTGTCTGTCTGAAAACAAATGAATGGTACGCTCTTCAACAGAAGTCACACCTGAAGAGCACTGAAAATAGCACGGAGTTCTAAAATATTGATTGGTAACCTCGCCTCTTGAGATTTCCAAACCCCTTGTGCTGTCAGAGATCCCCAGACCGCTCCCCAACCAGAAAGACTTGCATCTGTTGTGATCACAGTCCAGGTTGGACGAACAAAAGAGGTTCCTTGAACTATACGATGGTGATCTAACCACCAAGTCGAAGAGAGAGATTTAAGGATATTAATTATGATATCTTTGTATAATCCCTGCACCATTGATTCAGCATATAAATCTGAAGAGGTCTCATATGAAAACGAGCAAAGTGGATCGCGTCCGATGCTGCAGTCATGAGATCTAAAACTTCCATGCACATAGCCACTGAACGGAATGATTGAGACTGAAGGTTCCGACAAGCTGAAACCAATTTTCTTTGTTTCTTGTCTGTTAGAGACAGAGTCATGGACACTGAATCAATCTGGAAACCTAAAAAGGTGACCCTTGTCTGAGGAATCGAGGAACTTTTTGGTAAATTGATCCTCCAACCATGTCTTTGAAGAAACAACACTAGTTGATTCATGTGAGATTCTGCAGAATGTAAATACTGAGCTAGTACCAAGATATCATCCAAATAAGGAAACACCGCAATACCCCGTTCTCTGATTACAGAGAGTAGGGCACCGAGAACCTTTGAAAAGATTCTTGGAGCTGTCGCTAGGCCAAATGGAAGAGCGACAAGTTGGTAATGCTTGTCTAAAAAAGAGAATCTCAGAAACTGATAGTGGTCTGGATGAATCGGAATATGAAGATATGCATCCTGTAAGTCTATGGTGGACATATAATGCCCTTGCTAAACAAAAGGCAAACGATTCAACATTTTCAGATCCAAAACTGTCCTGAATGAATTTTCTTTCTTTTGGACAATGAATAGATTTGAATAAAACGCCAGACCCTGTTCCTGAAATGGAACTGGTATGATTACCCCTGAAAGCTCCAGGTCTGAAACACAGTTCAGAAAAGCCTGAGCCTTTTCTGGATTTGCTGGGATGTGTGAGAGAAAAAATCTTCTCACAGGAGGTCTTACTCTGAATCCTATTCGGTACCCTTGAAAGAAAGTACTCTGAATCCATTGATTTTGGACAGAATCTGCCCAAATGTCTTGGAAGAATCTTAATCTGCCCCTACCAGCTGGGCTGAAATGAGAGCCGCACCTTTATGCAAACTTGGGGGCTGGCTTTGGTTTCTTAAATGGTTTGGATTTACTCCAACTTGAAGAAGGTTTCCAATTGGAACCAGATTCTTTGGGTGAAGGATTAGGTTTCTGTTCCTTATTTTGTCGAAAAGAACGAAAACGGTTAGAAGCTTTAGATTTACCCTTAGGTCTTTTATCCTGAGGCAAAAAAAAACTCCCTTCCCCCCAGTGACAGTTGAAATAATCGAATCCAACTGAGAACCAAAAAAATTATTACCTTAGAAAGAAAGAGATAGTAATCTAGACTTAGATACCATGTCAGCATTCTAATATTTGAGCCACAAAGCTCTTCTAGCTAAAATAGCTAAAGACATAGATTTAACATCAATTTTGATGATATCAAAAATGACATCACAGATAAAATGATTAGCATGTTGAAGCAAGCAAACAATGCTAGACAAATCAAGATCCATTTCCTGTTGCTCTAAACTTTCCAACCAAAAAGTTGATGCACCTGCAACATCAGCCATAGAAATGGCAGGCCTGAGAAGATAGCCAGAATATAAATAAGCTTTCCTTAGATAAGATTCAAGTTTCCTATCTAAAGGTTCCTTAAAGTAAGTAGTTTCTTCCATAGGAATAGTAGTAAATTTGGCAAGAGTAGAAATAGCCCCATCAACTTTTGCTTTTTCATCTTTTCCCAAAACTCTAAACTAACTGCTGGCAAAGGATACAATTTTTTAAACCTTGAAGAAGGGATAAAAGAAGTACCAGGCCTATTCCATTCCTTAGAAATCATATCAGAAATAGCATCAGGAACTGGAAAAGCCTCTGGAGTAACCACAGGAGGTTTATAAACAGAATTTAAATGTTTACTAGTTTTAGTATCAAGAGGACTAGTTTCCTCAGTATCAAATGTAATCAACACCTCTTTTAACAAGGAGATTTATTTTTTATTTTAAGTAGATTTGTCAGTGTCAATATCCGAGGAAGGATCTTCTGAATCAGATAGATCCTCATCAGAGGAGGATAATTCAGTATGTTGTCGGTCATTTGAAATTTCATCAACTTTATGAGAAGTTTTAAAAGACCTTTTACGTTTATTAGAAGGCGGGATAGCAGACAAAGCCTTCTGAATCGCATCAGCAATAAAATCTTTTATATTCACAGGGATATCATGTACATTAGATGTTGAAGGAACAACAGGCATTGTACTATTACTGATGGATACATTCTCTGCATGTAAAAGTTTATCATGACAAATGTTACATACTACCACTGGAGATATAATCTCAACTAATTTACAACAGATACACTTATCTTTGGTAGAACTGTTATCAGGCAGCAGGGTTCCAACAGTGGTTTCTGAGACAGGATCAGATTGAGACATCTTGCAAATGTAAGAGAAAAGACAACATATAAAGCAAAATTATCAATTTCCTTATATGGCAGTTTCAGGAATGGGGAAAAATGCAAACAGCATAGCCCTCTGACATAGAAAGAGGCATATAGGAATGGGGTTATAAATAATGAAATTATTTGGCGCCAAGAATGACGCACAGCGCAAAATGAAACTTTTTTGCAGACGCAACCTTGTGCAAGGAAACTCGGCGTCAACTAAGACGCCGGAAATGACGAATTTGCGTCACCAGACATACCTTCGCGCCAAAAAAATTCTCGTGCCAAAAATGACCCAAATAAACATCAGCATTTTGCGACCTCGCAAGCCTAATTTTGCCCGCGAAAATTTAATGAAAAAGCACTCAATTTGAAAAAAAAGACACTACCCCAGGTAAGAAAAATATTTTCCTAAATATGTTTTTTCCCAAATATGAAACTGATAGTCTGCAAAAGGAAATATACATAAACCTGACTCATGGCAAATATAAGTACAATACATATATTTAGAACTTTATATTAATACATAAAGTGCCAAACCATAGCTGAGAGTGTCTTAAAGGTACACTGAACCCATTTTTTTTTTCTTCTGTGATTCAGATAGAGCATGCAATTTAAATCAACTTTCTAATTTACTCCTATTATCAATTTTTCTTCGTTCTCTTGCTACCTTTATTTGAAAAGGAAGGCATCTAAGCTTTTTTTTTTTTTTGTTCAGTACTATGGACAGCAATTTTTTTATTGGTGGATGAATTTATCCACCAATCCGCAAGGACAACCCAGGTTGTTCACCAAAAATGGGCCGGCATCTAAACTTACATTCTTGCATTTCGAATAAAGATACCAAGAGAATGCAGAAAATTTGATAATAGGAGTAAATTAGAAAGTTGCTTAAAATTTCATGCTCTATCTGAATCAAGAAACAAAAAATGTGGGTTCAGTGTCCCTTTTAAGTAACGAAAACATACTTACCAAAAGACACCCATCCACATATAGCAGATAGCCAAACCAGTACTGAAACAGTTATCAGTAGAGGTAATGGAATATGAGAGTTTATCGTCCATCTGAAAAGGGAAGTAGGAGATGAATCTCTACGACCAATAACAGAGAACCTATGAAAAAGATAGAAAACCATAGAATTCAATAGGTGACACTCCCTTCACATCCCTCTGACATTCAATGTACTCTGAGAGGAATCGGGCTTCAAAATGCTGAGAAGCGCATATCAATGTAGAAATCAAGCACAAACTTACTTCACTACCTCCATAGGAGGCAAAGTTTGTAAAACTGAATTGTGGGTGTGGTGAGGGGTGTATTTATAGGCATTTTGAGGTTTGGGAAACTTTGCCCCTCCTGGTAGGATTGTATATCCCATACGTCACTAGCTCATGCACTCTTGCCAATTACATGAAAGAAAGATCATAGTCTATTTATTGAACTGCAACTAATACATTTTATGATCCACAATTGTAAATAGTGAGTTCATTCACAACCTTTTGTTTTTGTTATCAATGCACTGAGCATTTCCATCTCTAGAACCACTTGAAATGACAAATAGTTTTGTTTTACTATATAAGTATATGAATCTAGAGCAGTGTTTCTGCAAGTTATTTATAGCTACTAGTTATGCGACATTCAGCTATATAATCTATTATCCAATCGCAATGAGAAAAAAAAACAAATACATTTATTGAATTGTCCAACCAAGACTTTCCCACTTCTCCTCTCCTCTTAGTCCTCTGTTTTCTCATAGCTCCCTTTCTCTGTTCCCTCACAAACCATCCCCTTTCATCCCTGTTTAAAGTTAACTTGGAACTAATACAGCTTTATCATGTCTGTACTTTTTGGTAAGACTTAAAGGGACATGAAACCCACATTTTTTTCTTTCTTAACTTTCTAATTTACTTCTGTTATCTAATGTGCTTCATTCTCTTGATAGCCTTTTCTGAGAAACATATCTAGATAGGCTCAGTAGCTGCTGATTAGTGGCTGCACATAGATGCCTTGTGTGATTGGTTCACCCATGTGCATTGCTATATCTTCAACAAAGGATATCTAAAGAATAAAGCCAATTAGATAATAAAAGTAAATTGGAAAGTTGTTTAAAACTGTATTCTCTACCTGAATCATGAAAGAAAAATTTTGGGTTTAATGTCCCTTTAATGGGTTATGGTTTTGTCTTAGTTTATTATGCATTTGTTGCATGCGCTATTCTACTGTATTTAATGGTCCTTTTGAATTGAAACTACTTTTACCTCACATTTTTAGAGTATAATGAATCTTTAAGATGAGCAACCCCCAAATGACATTATGGCACATTTAAAGAAGTTGTCTTAAAATGTTGTATGTATTGAGTTATTTCTGTTATGATTTAATGAGAATGTAACATTTTTTTTCTCCTTATTACATCTAGAGTATGTCCCATATGGGTATTTATTTTGTTAAACATTTTTTTCCCATCAGATATGAGAGCAAACCACGAATTAGAAAAGAAAATGTTAGAAGACAGCTTCGAAAAACTCCGTCTGTCTCTACAGGTATTTTCTTTACCCATTGCACTTCAAGTACTTTGTGTTATAAAAATGTGTAATTATGCGCACTAGAAAGTAGAAAATACAGTATTGAATGTATCCCCTTTCCCTATAATTTAACTATGAAATTGTTTGTTAAATATTCATAATTGGAAATCTACGTCAGCCTACCCAGGGCTAGTCCTGCCTTAAAGTGAATGGAAATTTTGATGCTAAAGTGCCCGGTAATTAAAAATAGGGGCACTTCAATTAATCAAAATTTACATTTCACTCCTGTTATGAAATAAAAACTTACCTTTTAATCTTGACAGCAGTTCCAGCTTCCTCCACCCGTTGCAAAGCCTCTTCCTGGGTCTAAAATGTGGAATCTGGTTTCCTCCAATCACGGCGTTGAATCAGACACTGATTCCCCGGGGGGAAGGCGTGATTGGAGGATGACCTATCCCTCATTTCTGACATCAGAAATGGCTTGCGACAACCAGAGGAAGCTGGAGCTACTGTCAAGTTTAAAAAGTTTTGTTTTTCACAACAGGAGTGAAATGTAAATTTTCATGAATTAAAGTGCCCCTGTTTTTAATAGAATTTTTAAAAACCGGGCACTTTAGAATAAAAATTTACATTCACTTTAACTGGCTCAGAAGACGTGATAAGATAACATACTGTAAAACAATGCCTGTTTGGCTAACAAAATGACCATAGCAAGCCTTATCGTAAAGGAACATAAATTCCCCCCCCCCCCAAAAAAAAAATAAATAAATATATATTTCATGATTTAGATGGTGGCAGCAGGGTTTCCTGTCATGCACTACCCCATAAATATGCACGCTACCTATCTTGATATCTCTTAAACAAAGAATACCGTGAGAATAAAGTAAATTTGATAATAGCAGTAAATGTAAAACTTTTTTTAAAACTGTATGCTCTGTCTAAATCACGAAAGAGATAAATTATGGACTTCATGTCCCTTTAACCAATAACAAGTCTGTATTGGCTTCTCCAAAGAAGGCAAGTGGTAGAAGACTCTTGGTCGTTGAATATTAATTGCAGCGAACACTGTGTTAATATATTCATAAATTGGGGGGCGGAGCCAAGACCTGGCCATGATCAGACGCATACTATGAAGCTCCTAGTTTCCTTGTTTTAATTTATTGAATCCTTTTCTATTACTTTGACATCCAACGTTGAAAATACTTTCACTAGCTGCAAAATTAGTAGCTGATCATAAGGATATCAAGATCATATCATAGGATTTACCGGGAGCGGACTTAACTAAGCTGAAAGCAGACAGAGGCCCTATCTCCTGACCGCAACTTTCCTCTAAGACTTCAGAGGTAATTAATCGTGTTCTACTAAAGTGATCAAAGGCTCTATAACCTACAAATGCCATAAGTTTCTGGATCAACACCCTTCTACGATGGATGATGAAATTTTGAACGCACTAGCAGCATTTGGGAACCGAGTGGATGCCCACTTCACTTCGCTTAGCCTCTGCATCAGGGAGGATCCCACAGCCATCTCGGGACTTGAGCCGGAGCCTTTATATAGTATACCCACTAGTCTGCAGGAGATCCCTGTCTGCTCTTACCTCTCACCCGCTTGCCCCAAGATGGCGGTACAACCTAACTACGCAGACCCCCACGATAGTGTCCTTCCTTCACCTCGGGACTATCCTACCTTTCCTTCAGACATCACTGCCATCCCTCGGGGCCCCGCTCCGAAGCGGCCGATCGGGGCGGGGCTTGGAGCCGACACACTCGCTGCCATATTTCTGGGCTGTGTCACGTCTGTATATTCCCTCTATGGAACTGCCAGCTCGACACTATCTTTTGTAGCTACCTCCAGACGTGCCGCTAATGCTGGACGGACGGTGATCCTCCTGCAAGATCTTGACCACAGAAGTACGAGTACCACACCCTTCTCTGTAGAGAACAGATCAAGGCTCTCAAACCCTGTGCCTTGTTGGTTCCGAGGAGAACTCTTATCAGTTCGCTATGGCAAACATTCAAGAAAACTAGGTATCGGCTAAACTCTAATAGAACTTTCTGCTTACAATAAGGGTTATCAGAGACTGTTCATGCATTCATCATTCCGCTTCCTTTTGCCTCAAGCTGTTGCCTATAGGAACATTCTTCATGCCTGTCCCTTGGAAAGAGACATAGGACCAGAAAATGTCTCCCTCCTCTCATCTCTTAGTTATTTCAAATGAACATATTTGTTTCTTCTAATCCTGGACTAGGGTGAATTATAACTTCTTGTCGGACGTCAGCCAAACTACTCACAAAATATGTGAAAGTTGAAGTATAGTAATGTATGAACAGTTTTGTTACCCTTGCCAGCTAATTTTTGATTTATATTATTGTCCATAGATGTGTATGAATGTGTATAGAATACAAAAAAGAAGAAGGCGCCAACATAGTGTGAATCTGTGTTAAAAGTTGCTCACTCCCCACACATGAATTGTACTTACAAAAAGTTAAGCACTTGAGAAGTGCTACAACGGCTTTCTGGAGCATTAACAGCTGTCCAGGTAGCTGGTCTCTCGTATTCAAAATGTACTCCTAGAGCTGCGTACGATCTGCAGCAATTATGCAGCTTGACCCCTTTCACCTGCTACTTCCTCTCGCTATGTTCGTAATAACAGAGATGCCTAAACCAGGTAGGCTGGTAGCTATGATCGGATGCCAAGAACTTGATAATAACGAATCCCAAACAAATAATATCACTCAGCCGTGATAAAGATATAGTTAAAAACAAATGTTTATTGCGTAAACATGTATCACAACGCGTTTCCCGGTCTACCTTGACCGCTTCCTCAGGTGAATAAACCATATCTAAAATGCACAGCTTATATTTGCTTAACTCGGCGTTCAAGCCGAATTAGAGCGCATGCGTGAAGGAGTATGCAATCCCCAGAGTAAAAAGGGGTGTGCATCAACGTCTGATTGATTGGTCGTCTAACAAAAAAATCAGACCAACCACAGAGAATTGTATTAACACACCTCTAACGTGTGTGTAGGTATATATCCAATGCTATCCTGCTGTACAGGTTGCTGCCGAAAGAGTAATTTCATTTAAAATACAAGTAACTATACACTATTCAATAGTATATATACAAGGTTACCAAAAATTACTAAAGGCGCCGTGGCGCTACAAGATTTTAGATGCGTACGTTTTAACCCCTAATAGGGATATTACTCCTTCATGCATTTACAACATAAAAGTTATACTCTACTATATATCAGAAACAATTACTTCTATCTCAATGAGCTGAAATATATAGGATGTATACTGTATAAAAAAACGATAATATCAAATATAAAAAAATATATAAAAATGTAAAACCCCTCATAACAAAAATTACAAATACAATTGCTCATGTAAACAATACAAATACCTAAAGATGATGATACTTAATATATAAAATATATTCATAAAGTATATAAATATTCAACAGATAAAATGTTTACATCTATGTGTACTTGTGGTGAATCAGATTACCTCATATAGTACCTCTCCCAATAATTAAGCTATCCGGATCAGATTCTCTCTCAGGTGGAATGTTATTTTGTTATCTATAATTATTGGAGAAATGTTGTAATACCTCTGACAGAGTATATTATTATTAATACTAATATTAAACAATGAATAATAAAAATAAGATGACCACTAACTAATAGCAAAAAAGAACTGTAACTTAGTTAAATGCCGCCATATCAAGATTCTCATTCAGACCATATGGATTTAAAGTTTTTAATTTCCAGATCCAATACGTCTCTCTTTGTCTTAAATCAATTAATCTATTTCTACCCCATTTAGATGAAATTTGTTCAATAGGGAAAATACTATACAAATCTGTCTGCCCATCATGACAACAAACTCCATGTCTAGAGACACTATGTTTAATACACGATTTTTTCACGTTTCTCATGTGTTCCCCCCATCTTTTTTTTAGGGGTCTAGATGTTCTCCCTATATACTGTAAGCCACACTTGCATTCCAGTAGGTATATTACGAAAGAGGAATCACATGAAAAATGTGTCTTTATCTCAAATTCTTCTTTCGTAGAAAAAGACCTGAACTTATACTCATCTCCCTTTGTAAAATCACAAAGCCCACAGTTAGCTCTATTACATTTGTAGAACCCTTTCTTATTAGACAGCCAATTTTTTGTCTTATGTTCAACATTCTTTCCAAATTTCTTCATCACTATTTTACTAGGGGCAAGTTTATTTTTTAATGAAGGTGCTCTTTTAAAAGTACATGTGGGATTTTCATCTAAAATGTTCCTTAATACCGGATCATTCAATAGAATGTTCCAATGCTTGCGAACAATTCTCTTAATTTTATCATGGTTTGAGGTATATTTAGTTATAAATCTTAGATTATTATTTTTATTCACTTTGTTCTTATTTGTGCCTATCTCATCTAACTTCTTATACTCTAAATTATCCTTCTCTTTTGTAGTTTTAAAGAATTCAGACCTATCTTTATTTCTAGCCTTTAAATAGCTTTCCTCTATTAGATCCCCAGGATAATTCCTTTCAAAGAATCTCTTTTTTAGGATTCCTGCTTGTTCATCATAAAGAGTTAAATTGGTACAATTTCTACGGATTCTAGAAAACTGATTGTATGGAATATTTCTCTTCCATGCCTTGTAGTGATTGCTCTTGTAATTCAAGTAACTATTTGTATCCACTGTTTTGAAGTGGGTTTTGGTCAAAATATGACCTACTTGGTCCCAATATAGTACCAAGTCCAGAAATTCAATATAATCTGTATTAATATTATGAGTGAACTTAAGTCCCATATTGTTTTCATTGAGTGATTTAATAAAATCTAAGGCCTTATCCTCTGAACCTTCCCAAATAAAAATAAGGTCATCTATAAAACGGCCATAGAACACCAGATTCGCCCCCAGAGGGGAACTATATATGTATCTTTCTTCAAATACCCCCATAAATAAATTTGCAAAACTGGGGGCAAACCTGGTGCCCATGGCCGTTCCTTTGATTTGTAAAAAAAATTGTTCCTGATAAACAAAATAATTATGTTTCAACACAAATGAAATTGCTTCTAACAAAAATAATCTCTGTTTACTGGGTAAAAATTGATCTCTCTTCAAAAAAACATCTATAGCATCTATGCCCAGATGGTGCTCTATGTTTGAATAGAGAGCTGTCACGTCACAAGTGAACCAAATAAGCTTGTGTCCTGCCTTTTCTATTTTTGATAACTTGGCTATTAGGTCTGGGGTATCTTTGATATATGACGGAAGCCCCTTCACTATTTTTTTTAAAAAATGATCAATATATTCAGATAAGTTGCAAGTCAAACTGCCTATGCCCGAAATAATGGGCCTACCCGGTGGATTGTTAGTGCACTTATGTATTTTCGGGAGGTGATAGTAGTATGCTAGATTTGGTGACATGGGGACCAGATATTCTTTCTCCTTTTTAGTTAAGATCCCCTCTAGAAACCCTTTATCTACCATTTTAATTAACTGGATCATATAAGTTTTAGTAGGATTAAATGTAAGTTTTTTGTAATAATTTTGATCTAAAAGGATCCTATTGGCTTCCTGTAGATAATCTGACATATTTTGCAGAACCACCCCTCCTCCTTTGTCCGCCTGCCTGATCACCAAGTTGTCATTTTTGGCTAATCTTGACAAAGCTTTAATCTCATATATATTCAGATTGGAGTTCCCCACTTTCTTCTCTAGTGTACCAAACTCCTCTAAAACAAGATTTTGAAATAGAGAAATATATGGACTGTTAACTGGCGGGTTAAAATTAGATCTTAACATTAAATTAGAATGGATATAGTCATCAAATAATGCATTACATAACTCTTCTGGTTCATGATATACTATACTATTGGTTGGTCTTTCTGGCATATCATCAGTAATGATAGCCAATTGTGTTGTATTGTTAATTTTCTTATCACAAAAGTACTTTTGCATAGACAGTTTTCTTACAAACCGATTAAGATCTACGAACAGTTCGAACAAATTATGTTCGTTAGAAGGACAAAAGGATAGGCCCCTATTTAATACGCAAACTTCTTCATTTGTGAGATTGTGACTCGAGAGGTTGAAAATACCTTCTTTCATTCTCTCAAGTCTCTTCTTTTTGGCAGATTTACCTCTGCCTCTCCTGCCACGCTTGCGTGTGATCTTTTTTGTGGTGTAAAAGTTCTTATATTTTCTATCTTTGGAGGAGCTCTCTCTAACTGCTTTAGACGTATGGGCATATGTCTCTGATGTGTTAAATAGGGACCTTGCTCTCTGTTTGACTGAAAATCCTGTGAATTTTGTGATCTCCAATCAGATTTTCTATTTTCCCCATTAAACTGATCAGGATAATGTTGTTCATTTCTATTTTGTGCTGACTTCCTGTAATTGTCCTCTCCAACCTGATTATGTCTATTGTTAAAGGAATTTCTTGGTGAATAATAGTTATTACCATTAGGTCTCCTATTGTTAGAATAACCACCCTGATGGGTATGGTTATTTCTATCTCTCCATGTATAAGAATTGTTCCTAGAAGGACCTGGCGATTGATAGTCCGTCCTCAAATTTTGATTATTCCCCACATTTTTCTTTTTGTCTTTCGGTTTTTTATAGTTAACTTTAACCCATTTATTATTAGTATCTCCTTCTAGTTCTAAATTCTTCTTCTGTTCACCGTTATCTTCATTAGGACTGACCTCCATATCATTATTTATTACCGGTGTATTATAGATACAACCTTCTAAATAATCTTTTTCATCTCTCGCTAATTTTTTGATTTTTAGCTTGATTAACTTCTTTTGGAATGCATCTGATCTATCTAGTATCTCTTTGTTTTTGCTCATATAATCAGGGTTACCTGCAAATTTCCCTAATAATATTTGCAATTTCTCAATTTCCAAACCCACATTATTCAAGAGGGACTCTCTAAACTCAATTAGTAAATCTATTAACTTAAATGAACAAACAGTTCGTTCTGCCATTTTTTAGTAAGGTCTTCATCATGTGTAAAAGAACATAATTTACTAATCCTTAAACCTCTAGGTATGTGACCTTTATTTTTATATTTTTTTAAAGTGTCTATATCCCACCAATGTCTGTGTTCCCGTTTCAAAGAATCTTCTAGTTTGTGAAATAATTGAACCATTGTGAGTTCATCATCTCCTTTAGATGCAACCTCTAAAGCGGTATCTAAATTACTTAAAATTTGACGTGAATTAACTCTCTCCTCTTTACTTTGCATAGTGTCAAAAATATGTGTGCTCCCCTACAAATAAAATGAGTGATAACAAAACAAACTAATGATAAAACTGCTAATCTGCAATATAAGAAAAATACAATGAGTGTATAAGTCGCTGACTGACCAGTGCCAAAAATCGAAAAAATAATACCAAAAATGTGTAAAATCAGTAGCGCCTAAAAACAACAAAGTCTAACGTAATGCTGTTATAATAAATATAAAGAACAAAAGTGTGCAAAAGAATATGTGCAGATAAACATATGCAAGTGCATAAACACAACAATAGATTTCCCACACGCTGAGTGGTGTGAGGTAAACTCACAAACAATAATGTCAATCAGACCAAAACTCAGGTGTGTGACCCCAAAAGTCCAAAGTTCGAATAATGATGGTAAGGCGGCAAAGACTTCTTCCAAAAGTTGAAGGCAATTCAAACGTGGCAAATCTGTATAGAATACAAAAAGGAAGAAGGCGCCAACATAGTGTGAATCTGTGTTAAAAGTTGCTCACTCCCCACACATGAATTGTACTTACAAAAAGTTAAGCACTTGAGAAGTGCTACAACGGCTTTCTGGAGCATTAACAGCTGTCCAGGTAGCTGGTCTCTCGTATTCAAAATGTACTCCTAGAGCTGCGTACGATCTGCAGCAATTATGCAGCTTGACCCCTTTCACCTGCTACTTCCTCTCGCTATGTTCGTAATAACAGAGATGCCTAAACCAGGTAGGCTGGTAGCTATGATCGGATGCCAAGAACTTGATAATAACGAATCCCAAACAAATAATATCACTCAGCCGTGATAAAGATATAGTTAAAAACAAATGTTTATTGCGTAAACATGTATCACAACGCGTTTCCCGGTCTACCTTGACCGCTTCCTCAGGTGAATAAACCATATCTAAAATGCACAGCTTATATTTGCTTAACTCGGCGTTCAAGCCGAATTAGAGCGCATGCGTGAAGGAGTATGCAATCCCCAGAGTAAAAAGGGGTGTGCATCAACGTCTGATTGATTGGTCGTCTAACAAAAAAATCAGACCAACCACAGAGAATTGTATTAACACACCTCTAACGTGTGTGTAGGTATATATCCAATGCTATCCTGCTGTACAGGTTGCTGCCGAAAGAGTAATTTCATTTAAAATACAAGTAACTATACACTATTCAATAGTATATATACAAGGTTACCAAAAATTACTAAAGGCGCCGTGGCGCTACAAGATTTTAGATGCGTACGTTTTAACCCCTAATAGGGATATTACTCCTTCATGCATTTACAACATAAAAGTTATACTCTACTATATATCAGAAACAATTACTTCTATCTCAATGAGCTGAAATATATAGGATGTATACTGTATAAAAAAACGATAATATCAAATATAAAAAAATATATAAAAATGTAAAACCCCTCATAACAAAAATTACAAATACAATTGCTCATGTAAACAATACAAATACCTAAAGATGATGATACTTAATATATAAAATATATTCATAAAGTATATAAATATTCAACAGATAAAATGTTTACATCTATGTGTACTTGTGGTGAATCAGATTACCTCATATAGTACCTCTCCCAATAATTAAGCTATCCGGATCAGATTCTCTCTCAGGTGGAATGTTATTTTGTTATCTATAATTATTGGAGAAATGTTGTAATACCTCTGACAGAGTATATTATTACTAATACTAATATTAAACAATGAATAATAAAAATAAGATGACCACTAACTAATAGCAAAAAAGAACTGTAACTTAGTTAAATGCCGCCATATCAAGATTCTCATTCAGACCATATGGATTTAAAGTTTTTAATTTCCAGATCCAATACGTCTCTCTTTGTCTTAAATCAATTAATCTATTTCTACCCCATTTAGATGAAATTTGTTCAATAGGGAAAATACTATACAAATCTGTCTGCCCATCATGACAACAAACTCCATGTCTAGAGACACTATGTTTAATACACGATTTTTTCACGTTTCTCATGTGTTCCCCCCATCTTTTTTTTAGGGGTCTAGATGTTCTCCCTATATACTGTAAGCCACACTTGCATTCCAGTAGGTATATTACGAAAGAGGAATCACATGAAAAATGTGTCTTTATCTCAAATTCTTCTTTCGTAGAAAAAGACCTGAACTTATACTCATCTCCCTTTGTAAAATCACAAAGCCCACAGTTAGCTCTATTACATTTGTAGAACCCTTTCTTATTAGACAGCCAATTTTTTGTCTTATGTTCAACATTCTTTCCAAATTTCTTCATCACTATTTTACTAGGGGCAAGTTTATTTTTTAATGAAGGTGCTCTTTTAAAAGTACATGTGGGATTTTCATCTAAAATGTTCCTTAATACCGGATCATTCAATAGAATGTTCCAATGCTTGCGAACAATTCTCTTAATTTTATCATGGTTTGAGGTATATTTAGTTATAAATCTTAGATTATTATTTTTATTCACTTTGTTCTTATTTGTGCCTATCTCATCTAACTTCTTATACTCTAAATTATCCTTCTCTTTTGTAGTTTTAAAGAATTCAGACCTATCTTTATTTCTAGCCTTTAAATAGCTTTCCTCTATTAGATCCCCAGGATAATTCCTTTCAAAGAATCTCTTTTTTAGGATTCCTGCTTGTTCATCATAAAGAGTTAAATTGGTACAATTTCTACGGATTCTAGAAAACTGATTGTATGGAATATTTCTCTTCCATGCCTTGTAGTGATTGCTCTTGTAATTCAAGTAACTATTTGTATCCACTGTTTTGAAGTGGGTTTTGGTCAAAATATGACCTACTTGGTCCCAATATAGTACCAAGTCCAGAAATTCAATATAATCTGTATTAATATTATGAGTGAACTTAAGTCCCATATTGTTTTCATTGAGTGATTTAATAAAATCTAAGGCCTTATCCTCTGAACCTTCCCAAATAAAAATAAGGTCATCTATAAAACGGCCATAGAACACCAGATTCGCCCCCAGAGGGGAACTATATATGTATCTTTCTTCAAATACCCCCATAAATAAATTTGCAAAACTGGGGGCAAACCTGGTGCCCATGGCCGTTCCTTTGATTTGTAAAAAAAATTGTTCCTGATAAACAAAATAATTATGTTTCAACACAAATGAAATTGCTTCTAACAAAAATAATCTCTGTTTACTGGGTAAAAATTGATCTCTCTTCAAAAAAACATCTATAGCATCTATGCCCAGATGGTGCTCTATGTTTGAATAGAGAGCTGTCACGTCACAAGTGAACCAAATAAGCTTGCGTCCTGCCTTTTCTATTTTTGATAACTTGGCTATTAGGTCTGGGGTATCTTTGATATATGACGGAAGCCCCTTCACTATTTTTTTAAAAAAAATGATAAATATATTCAGATAAGTTGCAAGTCAAACTGCCTATGCCCGAAATAATGGGCCTACCCGGTGGATTGTTAGTGCACTTATGTATTTTCGGGAGGTGATAGTAGTATGCTAGATTTGGTGACATGGGGACCAGATATTCTTTCTCCTTTTTAGTTAAGATCCCCTCTAGAAACCCTTTATCTACCATTTTAATTAACTGGATCATATAAGTTTTAGTAGGATTAAATGTAAGTTTTTTGTAATAATTTTGATCTAAAAGGATCCTATTGGCTTCCTGTAGATAATCTGACATATTTTGCAGAACCACCCCTCCTCCTTTGTCCGCCTGCCTGATCACCAAGTTGTCATTTTTGGCTAATCTTGACAAAGCTTTAATCTCATATATATTCAGATTGGAGTTCCCCACTTTCTTCTCTAGTGTACCAAACTCCTCTAAAACAAGATTTTGAAATAGAGAAATATATGGACTGTTAACTGGCGGGTTAAAATTAGATCTTAACATTAAATTAGAATGGATATAGTCATCAAATAATGCATTACATAACTCTTCTGGTTCATGATATACTATACTATTGGTTGGTCTTTCTGGCATATCATCAGTAATGATAGCCAATTGTGTTGTATTGTTAATTTTCTTATCACAAAAGTACTTTTGCATAGACAGTTTTCTTACAAACCGATTAAGATCTACGAACAGTTCGAACAAATTATGTTCGTTAGAAGGACAAAAGGATAGGCCCCTATTTAATACGCAAACTTCTTCATTTGTGAGATTGTGACTCGAGAGGTTGAAAATACCTTCTTTCATTCTCTCAAGTCTCTTCTTTTTGGCAGATTTACCTCTGCCTCTCCTGCCACGCTTGCGTATGATCTTTTTTGTGGTGTAAAAGTTCTTATATTTTCTATCTTTGGAGGAGCTCTCTCTAACTGCTTTAGACGTATGGGCATATGTCTCTGATGTGTTAAATAGGGACCTTGCTCTCTGTTTGACTGAAAATCCTGTGAATTTTGTGATCTCCAATCAGATTTTCTATTTTCCCCATTAAACTGATCAGGATAATGTTGTTCATTTCTATTTTGTGCTGACTTCCTGTAATTGTCCTCTCCAACCTGATTATGTCTATTGTTAAAGGAATTTCTTGGTGAATAATAGTTATTACCATTAGGTCTCCTATTGTTAGAATAACCACCCTGATGGGTATGGTTATTTCTATCTCTCCATGTATAAGAATTGTTCCTAGAAGGACCTGGCGATTGATAGTCCGTCCTCAAATTTTGATTATTCCCCACAAAAGAAAGACCAACCAATAGTATAGTATATCATGAACCAGAAGAGTTATGTAATGCATTATTTGATGACTATATCCATTCTAATTTAATGTTAAGATCTAATTTTAACCCGCCAGTTAACAGTCCATATATTTCTCTATTTCAAAATCTTGTTTTAGAGGAGTTTGGTACACTAGAGAAGAAAGTGGGGAACTCCAATCTGAATATATATGAGATTAAAGCTTTGTCAAGATTAGCCAAAAATGACAACTTGGTGATCAGGCAGGCGGACAAAGGAGGAGGGGTGGTTCTGCAAAATATGTCAGATTATCTACAGGAAGCCAATAGGATCCTTTTAGATCAAAATTATTACAAAAAACTTACATTTAATCCTACTAAAACTTATATGATCCAGTTAATTAAAATGGTAGATAAAGGGTTTCTAGAGGGGATCTTAACTAAAAAGGAGAAAGAATATCTGGTCCCCATGTCACCAAATCTAGCATACTACTATCACCTCCCGAAAATACATAAGTGCACTAACAATCCACCGGGTAGGCCCATTATTTCGGGCATAGGCAGTTTGACTTGCAACTTATCTGAATATATTGATCATTTTTTAAAACAAATAGTGAAGGGGCTTCCGTCATATATCAAAGATACCCCAGACCTAATAGCCAAGTTATCAAAAATAGAAAAGGCAGGACGCAAGCTTATTTGGTTCACTTGTGACGTGACAGCTCTCTATTCAAACATAGAGCACCATCTGGGCATAGATGCTATAGATGTTTTTTTGAAGAGAGATCAATTTTTACCCAGTAAACAGAGATTATTTTTGTTAGAAGCAATTTCATTTGTGTTGAAACATAATTATTTTGTTTATCAGGAACAATTTTTTTTACAAATCAAAGGAACGGCCATGGGCACCAGGTTTGCCCCCAGTTTTGCAAATTTATTTATGGGGGTATTTGAAGAAAGATACATATATAGTTCCCCTCTGGGGGCGAATCTGGTGTTCTATGGCCGTTTTATAGATGACCTTATTTTTATTTGGGAAGGTTCAGAGGATAAGGCCTTAGATTTTATTAAATCACTCAATGAAAACAATATGGGACTTAAGTTCACTCATAATATTAATACAGATTATATTGAATTTCTGGACTTGGTACTATATTGGGACCAAGTAGGTCATATTTTGACCAAAACCCACTTCAAAACAGTGGATACAAATAGTTACTTGAATTACAAGAGCAATCACTACAAGGCATGGAAGAGAAATATTCCATACAATCAGTTTTCTAGAATCCGTAGAAATTGTACCAATTTAACTCTTTATGATGAACAAGCAGGAATCCTAAAAAAGAGATTCTTTGAAAGGAATTATCCTGGGGATCTAATAGAGGAAAGCTATTTAAAGGCTAGAAATAAAGATAGGTCTGAATTCTTTAAAACTACAAAAGAGAAGGATAATTTAGAGTATAAGAAGTTAGATGAGATAGGCACAAATAAGAACAAAGTGAATAAAAATAATAATCTAAGATTTATAACTAAATATACCTCAAACCATGATAAAATTAAGAGAATTGTTCGCAAGCATTGGAACATTCTATTGAATGATCCGGTATTAAGGAACATTTTAGATGAAAATCCCACATGTACTTTTAAAAGAGCACCTTCATTAAAAAATAAACTTGCCCCTAGTAAAATAGTGATGAAGAAATTTGGAAAGAATGTTGAACATAAGACAAAAAATTGGCTGTCTAATAAGAAAGGGTTCTACAAATGTAATAGAGCTAACTGTGGGCTTTGTGATTTTACAAAGGGAGATGAGTATAAGTTCAGGTCTTTTTCTACGAAAGAAGAATTTGAGATAAAGACACATTTTTCATGTGATTCCTCTTTCGTAATATACCTACTGGAATGCAAGTGTGGCTTACAGTATATAGGGAGAACATCTAGACCCCTAAAAAAAAGATGGGGGGAACACATGAGAAACGTGAAAAAATCGTGTATTAAACATAGTGTCTCTAGACATGGAGTTTGTTGTCATGATGGGCAGACAGATTTGTATAGTATTTTCCCTATTGAACAAATTTCATCTAAATGGGGTAGAAATAGATTAATTGATTTAAGACAAAGAGAGACGTATTGGATCTGGAAATTAAAAACTTTAAATCCATATGGTCTGAATGAGAATCTTGATATGGCGGCATTTAACTAAGTTACAGTTCTTTTTTGCTATTAGTTAGTGGTCATCTTATTTTTATTATTCATTGTTTAATATTAGTATTAATAATAATATACTCTGTCAGAGGTATTACAACATTTCTCCAATAATTATAGATAACAAAATAACATTCCACCTGAGAGAGAATCTGATCCGGATAGCTTAATTATTGGGAGAGGTACTATATGAGGTAATCTGATTCACCACAAGTACACATAGATGTAAACATTTTATCTGTTGAATATTTATATACTTTATGAATATATTTTATATATTAAGTATCATCATCTTTAGGTATTTGTATTGTTTACATGAGCAATTGTATTTGTAATTTTTGTTATGAGGGGTTTTACATTTTTATATATTTTTTTATATTTGATATTATCGTTTTTTTATACAGTATACATCCTATATATTTCAGCTCATTGAGATAGAAGTAATTGTTTCTGATATATAGTAGAGTATAACTTTTATGTTGTAAATGCATGAAGGAGTAATATCCCTATTAGGGGTTAAAACGTACGCATCTAAAATCTTGTAGCGCCACGGCGCCTTTAGTAATTTTTGGTAACCTTGTATATATACTATTGAATAGTGTATAGTTACTTGTATTTTAAATGAAATTACTCTTTCGGCAGCAACCTGTACAGCAGGATAGCATTGGATATATACCTACACACACGTTAGAGGTGTGTTAATACAATTCTCTGTGGTTGGTCTGATTTTTTTGTTAGACGACCAATCAATCAGACGTTGATGCACACCCCTTTTTACTCTGGGGATTGCATACTCCTTCACGCATGCGCTCTAATTCGGCTTGAACGCCGAGTTAAGCAAATATAAGCTGTGCATTTTAGATATGGTTTATTCACCTGAGGAAGCGGTCAAGGTAGACCGGGAAACGCGTTGTGATACATGTTTACGCAATAAACATTTGTTTTTAACTATATCTTTATCACGGCTGAGTGATATTATTTGTTTGGGATTCGTTATTATCAAGTTCTTGGCATCCGATCATAGCTACCAGCCTACCTGGTTTAGGCATCTCTGTTATTACGAACATAGCGAGAGGAAGTAGCAGGTGAAAGGGGTCAAGCTGCATAATTGCTGCAGATCGTACGCAGCTCTAGGAGTACATTTTGAATACGAGAGACCAGCTACCTGGACAGCTGTTAATGCTCCAGAAAGCCGTTGTAGCACTTCTCAAGTGCTTAACTTTTTGTAAGTACAATTCATGTGTGGGGAGTGAGCAACTTTTAACACAGATTCACACTATGTTGGCGCCTTCTTCCTTTTTGTATTCTATACAGATTTGCCACGTTTGAATTGCCTTCAACTTTTGGAAGAAGTCTTTGCCGCCTTACCATCATTATTCGAACTTTGGACTTTTGGGGTCACACACCTGAGTTTTGGTCTGATTGACATTATTGTTTGTGAGTTTACCTCACACCACTCAGCGTGTGGGAAATCTATTGTTGTGTTTATGCACTTGCATATGTTTATCTGCACATATTCTTTTGCACACTTTTGTTCTTTATATTTATTATAACAGCATTACGTTAGACTTTGTTGTTTTTAGGCGCTACTGATTTTACACATTTTTGGTATTATTTTTTCGATTTTTGGCACTGGTCAGTCAGCGACTTATACACTCATTGTATTTTTCTTATATTGCAGATTAGCAGTTTTATCATTAGTTTGTTTTGTTATCACTCATTTTATTTGTAGGGGAGCACACATATTTTTGACACTATGCAAAGTAAAGAGGAGAGAGTTAATTCACGTCAAATTTTAAGTAATTTAGATACCGCTTTAGAGGTTGCATCTAAAGGAGATGATGAACTCACAATGGTTCAATTATTTCACAAACTAGAAGATTCTTTGAAACGGGAACACAGACATTGGTGGGATATAGACACTTTAAAAAAATATAAAAATAAAGGTCACATACCTAGAGGTTTAAGGATTAGTAAATTATGTTCTTTTACACATGATGAAGACCTTACTAAAAAATGGCAGAACGAACTAACTGTTTGTTCATTTAAGTTAATAGATTTACTAATTGAGTTTAGAGAGTCCCTCTTGAATAATGTGGGTTTGGAAATTGAGAAATTGCAAATATTATTAGGGAAATTTGCAGGTAACCCTGATTATATGAGCAAAAACAAAGAGATACTAGATAGATCAGATGCATTCCAAAAGAAGTTAATCAAGCTAAAAATCAAAAAATTAGCGAGAGATGAAAAAGATTATTTAGAAGGTTGTATCTATAATACACCGGTAATAAATAATGATATGGAGGTCAGTCCTAATGAAGATAACGGTGAACAGAAGGAGAATTTAGAACTAGAAGGAGATACTAATAATAAATGGGTTAAAGTTAACTATAAAAAACCGAAAGACAAAAAGAAAAATGTGGGGAATAATCAAAATTTGAGGACGGACTATCAATCGCCAGGTCCTTCTAGGAACAATTCTTATACATGGAGAGATAGAAATAACCATACCCATCAGGGTGGTTATTCTAACAATAGGAGACCTAATGGTAATAACTATTATTCACCAAGAAATTCCTTTAACAATAGACATAATCAGGTTGGAGAGGACAATTACAGGAAGTCAGCACAAAATAGAAATGAACAACATTATCCTGATCAGTTTAATGGGGAAAATAGAAAATCTGATTGGAGATCACAAAATTCACAGGATTTTCAGTCAAACAGAGAGCAAGGTCCCTATTTAACACATCAGAGACATATGCCCATACGTCTAAAGCAGTTAGAGAGAGCTCCTCCAAAGATAGAAAATATAAGAACTTTTACACCACAAAAAAGATCATACGCAAGCGTGGCAGGAGAGGCAGAGGTAAATCTGCCAAAAAGAAGAGACTTGAGAGAATGAAAGAAGGTATTTTCAACCTCTCGAGTCACAATCTCACAAATGAAGAAGTTTGCGTATTAAATAGGGGCCTATCCTTTTGTCCTTCTAACGAACATAATTTGTTCGAACTGTTCGTAGATCTTAATCGGTTTGTAAGAAAACTGTCTATGCAAAAGTACTTTTGTGATAAGAAAATTAACAATACAACACAATTGGCTATCATTACTGATGATATGCCAGAAAGACCAACCAATAGTATAGTATATCATGAACCAGAAGAGTTATGTAATGCATTATTTGATGACTATATCCATTCTAATTTAATGTTAAGATCTAATTTTAACCCGCCAGTTAACAGTCCATATATTTCTCTATTTCAAAATCTTGTTTTAGAGGAGTTTGGTACACTAGAGAAGAAAGTGGGGAACTCCAATCTGAATATATATGAGATTAAAGCTTTGTCAAGATTAGCCAAAAATGACAACTTGGTGATCAGGCAGGCGGACAAAGGAGGAGGGGTGGTTCTGCAAAATATGTCAGATTATCTACAGGAAGCCAATAGGATCCTTTTAGATCAAAATTATTACAAAAAACTTACATTTAATCCTACTAAAACTTATATGATCCAGTTAATTAAAATGGTAGATAAAGGGTTTCTAGAGGGGATCTTAACTAAAAAGGAGAAAGAATATCTGGTCCCCATGTCACCAAATCTAGCATACTACTATCACCTCCCGAAAATACATAAGTGCACTAACAATCCACCGGGTAGGCCCATTATTTCGGGCATAGGCAGTTTGACTTGCAACTTATCTGAATATATTGATCATTTTTTTTAAAAAAATAGTGAAGGGGCTTCCGTCATATATCAAAGATACCCCAGACCTAATAGCCAAGTTATCAAAAATAGAAAAGGCAGGACGCAAGCTTATTTGGTTCACTTGTGACGTGACAGCTCTCTATTCAAACATAGAGCACCATCTGGGCATAGATGCTATAGATGTTTTTTTGAAGAGAGATCAATTTTTACCCAGTAAACAGAGATTATTTTTGTTAGAAGCAATTTCATTTGTGTTGAAACATAATTATTTTGTTTATCAGGAACAATTTTTTTTACAAATCAAAGGAACGGCCATGGGCACCAGGTTTGCCCCCAGTTTTGCAAATTTATTTATGGGGGTATTTGAAGAAAGATACATATATAGTTCCCCTCTGGGGGCGAATCTGGTGTTCTATGGCCGTTTTATAGATGACCTTATTTTTATTTGGGAAGGTTCAGAGGATAAGGCCTTAGATTTTATTAAATCACTCAATGAAAACAATATGGGACTTAAGTTCACTCATAATATTAATACAGATTATATTGAATTTCTGGACTTGGTACTATATTGGGACCAAGTAGGTCATATTTTGACCAAAACCCACTTCAAAACAGTGGATACAAATAGTTACTTGAATTACAAGAGCAATCACTACAAGGCATGGAAGAGAAATATTCCATACAATCAGTTTTCTAGAATCCGTAGAAATTGTACCAATTTAACTCTTTATGATGAACAAGCAGGAATCCTAAAAAAGAGATTCTTTGAAAGGAATTATCCTGGGGATCTAATAGAGGAAAGCTATTTAAAGGCTAGAAATAAAGATAGGTCTGAATTCTTTAAAACTACAAAAGAGAAGGATAATTTAGAGTATAAGAAGTTAGATGAGATAGGCACAAATAAGAACAAAGTGAATAAAAATAATAATCTAAGATTTATAACTAAATATACCTCAAACCATGATAAAATTAAGAGAATTGTTCGCAAGCATTGGAACATTCTATTGAATGATCCGGTATTAAGGAACATTTTAGATGAAAATCCCACATGTACTTTTAAAAGAGCACCTTCATTAAAAAATAAACTTGCCCCTAGTAAAATAGTGATGAAGAAATTTGGAAAGAATGTTGAACATAAGACATAAAATTGGCTGTCTAATAAGAAAGGGTTCTACAAATGTAATAGAGCTAACTGTGGGCTTTGTGATTTTACAAAGGGAGATGAGTATAAGTTCAGGTCTTTTTCTACGAAAGAAGAATTTGAGATAAAGACACATTTTTCATGTGATTCCTCTTTCGTAATATACCTACTGGAATGCAAGTGTGGCTTACAGTATATAGGGAGAACATCTAGACCCCTAAAAAAAAGATGGGGGGAACACATGAGAAACGTGAAAAAATCGTGTATTAAACATAGTGTCTCTAGACATGGAGTTTGTTGTCATGATGGGCAGACAGATTTGTATAGTATTTTCCCTATTGAACAAATTTCATCTAAATGGGGTAGAAATAGATTAATTGATTTAAGACAAAGAGAGACGTATTGGATCTGGAAATTAAAAACTTTAAATCCATATGGTCTGAATGAGAATCTTGATATGGCGGCATTTAACTAAGTTACAGTTCTTTTTTGCTATTAGTTAGTGGTCATCTTATTTTTATTATTCATTGTTTAATATTAGTATTAATAATAATATACTCTGTCAGAGGTATTACAACATTTCTCCAATAATTATAGATAACAAAATAACATTCCACCTGAGAGAGAATCTGATCCGGATAGCTTAATTATTGGGAGAGGTACTATATGAGGTAATCTGATTCACCACAAGTACACATAGATGTAAACATTTTATCTGTTGAATATTTATATACTTTATGAATATATTTTATATATTAAGTATCATCATCTTTAGGTATTTGTATTGTTTACATGAGCAATTGTATTTGTAATTTTTGTTATGAGGGGTTTTACATTTTTATATATTTTTTTATATTTGATATTATCGTTTTTTTATACAGTATACATCCTATATATTTCAGCTCATTGAGATAGAAGTAATTGTTTCTGATATATAGTAGAGTATAACTTTTATGTTGTAAATGCATGAAGGAGTAATATCCCTATTAGGGGTTAAAACGTACGCATCTAAAATCTTGTAGCGCCACGGCGCCTTTAGTAATTTTTGGTAACCTTGTATATATACTATTGAATAGTGTATAGTTACTTGTATTTTAAATGAAATTACTCTTTCGGCAGCAACCTGTACAGCAGGATAGCATTGGATATATACCTACACACACGTTAGAGGTGTGTTAATACAATTCTCTGTGGTTGGTCTGATTTTTTTGTTAGACGACCAATCAATCAGACGTTGATGCACACCCCTTTTTACTCTGGGGATTGCATACTCCTTCACGCATGCGCTCTAATTCGGCTTGAACGCCGAGTTAAGCAAATATAAGCTGTGCATTTTAGATATGGTTTATTCACCTGAGGAAGCGGTCAAGGTAGACCGGGAAACGCGTTGTGATACATGTTTACGCAATAAACATTTGTTTTTAACTATATCTTTATCACGGCTGAGTGATATTATTTGTTTGGGATTCGTTATTATCAAGTTCTTGGCATCCGATCATAGCTACCAGCCTACCTGGTTTAGGCATCTCTGTTATTACGAACATAGCGAGAGGAAGTAGCAGGTGAAAGGGGTCAAGCTGCATAATTGCTGCAGATCGTACGCAGCTCTAGGAGTACATTTTGAATACGAGAGACCAGCTACCTGGACAGCTGTTAATGCTCCAGAAAGCCGTTGTAGCACTTCTCAAGTGCTTAACTTTTTGTAAGTACAATTCATGTGTGGGGAGTGAGCAACTTTTAACACAGATTCACACTATGTTGGCGCCTTCTTCTTTTTTGTATTCTATACAGATTTGCCACGTTTGAATTGCCTTCAACTTTTGGAAGAAGTCTTTGCCGCCTTACCATCATTATTCGAACTTTGGACTTTTGGGGTCACACACCTGAGTTTTGGTCTGATTGACATTATTGTTTGTGAGTTTACCTCACACCACTCAGCGTGTGGGAAATCTATTGTTGTGTTTATGCACTTGCATATGTTTATCTGCACATATTCTTTTGCACACTTTTGTTCTTTATATTTATTATAACAGCATTACGTTAGACTTTGTTGTTTTTAGGCGCTACTGATTTTACACATTTTTGTGTATGAATGTGTACAGGCAATTGATAGACGCTTACTCCCCATTCCCATACTACTCTCCAACCTATCTCATAGGGTTTTTTTTTAATGGGGATATTAGGCATCTAATTACTCATACATACACCTATCATTGCCAGCTTTGATTTTAGTTCAGAGGGTAGGATATGCATGTATAACAAGGTTGGTCAGAGTGAAATAATATACTAGATAACCTCTGGAATATTCTAATGATTGCTGGTGTTACCTCAAGGCATTGGTAGTATTTTACTTACATATTTAGGTTGGCAACTATATCTACATTTACAAATGTGCAATATCAATCGTGTTATGAGACTTTTGTTCCTGAAGTTATGTGTTTCTTTGACTCTTTAATATACCCTACCTGATAGCACAGCTATGTTATGTATTCACATGTATAATAATAATATTTACACTACCCAATACTTTTATATAGACAAAAGCTGTTTATTACAACATTTGAGAAGATAGCTCCCATCGGTATATCCTCACTTGCTTTGGTTTGATACCCCTATACTCGTTGCCACCATAATCCCCCCGAGCTACCAGAACTGTTTTGGGGATTAAGGCACTTAGAATAATTTAGCTGACACTGTCTAGTTGCTAGATAGGTCACCTAGTCGAGTGATCTACTCATGGTTGGTCTTCCATCACTTATTCTCTGAGTATCATAACAATATTGACTTGTTGACTACTATTAAGAAATACCTAATTACTCTTCCTCCTATGAGGAATTTGTACCTTCTTTATACCAGAACCTTCTCCAGCTGTTCGCTAGGGTAAGACATAACTATTCTATGAATGGCTTGAAGTTGTATATATATGTGAGTATCTAACGACCCTTATGTATAGTTAGAAGCTATGCTTTTATTATTTAAGTACTAGCCCTTCATTCAAGTATACCTTAGCCTTTTAGACTAGGTTAGCATGATGTCTTTATCTTCCCCTTTAATTTTATGGGTAACATAACATTACAATTTTCACTCTGAGCTGCGCTTACCCGGCTGCCTTGATTTTATATAAGCACAACATGTGCTTTTGAATCTGTACAACTATACTCAGGCTCATAATGTTCCACTCTCTCCCAAGCGCAGTGAATTACACCACATATTTGAAGTGTGTTTTACTTACCTTTAGTTTAGAATACAAGGTAGGGTTACACAAGTATTATTAGGAATACTCATATAACCAGCTTGTTTAAGTTTATTAACTTATATATCCTTATTTTATTTCTGTAGTTAACATATCTTGTTTAGTGAGATTATAATGTGCATTACAATATTTTGCCCAATTGGTTAACCCCTGTATGTTGGGGTAAGCTGCTCATCTTAGACCTCTCCAGTTTTATTGTTTATATATGTACTTGTTGGAGAATGATATAAAGGGGTTTATAATGTCCATGGTGCTATAGTTGAGTATAGATGTCCTTATTATATTATAAAGAGCCTGAACTAAAGTAATAGTATTTGAGAGTCAGAAGGCCTCTCCAAGGGGTCTATAGTCTCTATATCCAAGTCTGATTTGTTCTGGTAGATGAAAAGTGATGATAGGTCCTTAGGTCTCCGGTAGCTATCCACAATCCCACTTTTACACACTGCTCCTCTATTAGCAAATATCCTATGCCCTATTACTAGCTGTGTATTTGATAGCTTAGAGACCCAATAGTAATTACAAGTCTGGCATACTAATTGGCTCCGCCCTCCACCACCCCCCCTACTCTATTTTGAGCGGCTCTCGCCCGCTGCATTCCCCTTCCCCATAAAACTATAAAGCTAACTCCCCCCTGGCCCTAATTCTATCTGAATAGATACTCTAATTTATTTTCTATACGGCTCAGAGAGGACCATTTTTGTCTTTGTTATTTTACCATCTTTATTATAAAACTGAAGTCTCACTACAGAGTGCCCAAATTTATAATAATGCTTGAACTATATGGATATATATCGCCCTTCTATCTAACAATACTGTATATGTATTTTCTGTAAATGTTTTGGGACACACCCTTTATATTGTATTTGTGTATGACTTCAATAAAAATTGTTAATAAAAAATATATATATATATATTCATAAATTGTTCATACGTAGTTAGAATGTTCATTTATTTAAAGTTAATAGAAATGTCTTGCAATTAAAAAGTGTCTTTTGTCTCATGTTTCAATTAAATATTGCATTGTTTAAATCACCATACTTGTGCTTATTTAGATGTGAATGGTTTAAGTATTAATACAACAAATACAGGAGAAACAACATATTTATAGTTTTAATACAGAACACACATTTAGGGTAATTAGATCTTGTATACAATTTATGGTACTGGGCTTAACTGAACCTCACATTCAGTTCCTTTTGTAGAAGGAATATTGCTGTGATCACTGTTATGTGGTTTAAAGCATTGATTCTCAACTCCAGTCCTCAAGTACCCGCAGAAAGCCAAATATTCATGACATCCTAACTAGAGCACAGATTAAGGGGTCGATTTATCAAAGGCTTCGCAAGCCTTTCGACCCACTATGGCTGCAGGCTCTCACAAGAGAAACTGCATGCCGTATTTAACAAGCAGAGATCATCAGACCGCTGCTTCCCTAATCTTTCGCCACCTCTAAAGTGGCAAAATTCAGTCTCCGCCGGTCTAGTCCGACTGGGGGGATTGACAGCTCATGCCCACACATGATTGGCTGTGCGCGGGCAGGGGACGGGATTGCACTCAGGCTCAAGATAGCGCTCATGTGCAATGCTGAATTCCGCCAGGGGAATTCAGCCCACCAGAGGCGAGCTGCAGCGGACAGGGGTGCATATATGCGCCCCGTCTGCCTCAGCTTGATAAATTGCCCCCTATATAGTCAGCTGATGAGTGAGAGCAGGATAGTATCCATGGTTACTGATCAGCTATTTCACCTGTGCTCTAGTTAAGATATCATGAAAATTTGCCTTGTTAGTGGTACTTGAGAACTGGAGTTGAGAAACCCTAGTTTACAGTAATGAAGGTGTATTGCTTGTGTCCTGCAGCCAAGTTGAAGTTGGGAAAAATGCTGGTGCCAGAACATTTTCACCTCCAATAGGTCATGCTGCAGCTTTCTTTACTATGACCTCTTTGGTTTTTTAATAAGCTAAGTAATTACACCTGTAGTAGCTTTTTTTCTATGTTGTATGGATTAAGCTCTATTTAATTAATTAATTGTTATTACAATGGCAGACTGTTATAGCGATGTTCAAAGCTATATGGCCCAATGCTGAAATTTCTCTTTGCCCTTTTGATTA